>NC_025704.1:6584706-6643277 GCF_000633955.1 Camelina sativa | reverse complement strand
AAAAAAAAAAAAAAAAAAAAAAAAAGTATTTTCTTGATCATTGTGAGGAAAGTGGGGAAAGATCCAAGAAAGAAACCATCATAAAAGCGAAACCAAAACTAAGTTACGCTAACGGTGAATATTTCCCTGTTTAGTAGCAACAATCATGGTTCGTTAAGAGAATCATGCATCACAAGTTCACAACATTAGTCTATGTCAGAATCTCTTGTTTAATCCACTAAATCATAACCAATATGACCTAATCATCAGACATCAGGACACTCTAGCCGTATTCAAAATCAACCTATATAGACGACCGATGGACTGAAGTGCTTGTATGACAATGAATCGCCGGCCCACAGAATTATTCAAGAATGTCACTGGAATAAACTCTTCCTTTCGTGAACACTCTATTTCCTCGAAAGTCTTACTTACACATGGCAAAGTGTGGAAATGTCAAAAACACAAGTATATTTGGAGTTCAATAGCACCCAAAAAAAAAGTCTTACATGGTCAAAAAAGAAAAATTATAAGCAAACGAGGACCTCTTTGTAAATTTATCATGGTAATTAAAAAATAAAATAAAATTAGGAGATGCTTAATTAAACTTTAATTAATGACGGAATCTGCTCATCCCGGCGAAAACGCCGATCAAATCTTGCCTGTAAGGTAAATAAGACTTTCTTCTCTGAACAACTTCAGGCTTATACGACATCGTTTTATTCCTCCCTTTCACTACCGGCGAGCCATTACCGCTTGGCGAAGTCGAAGACCCCTCTCCGCCACCACCGCCGTCGCTGTGGCTTCTTCTCAGAAGATCCTTGAAACGGCACCGTTTGGAAGCGCTAGAGGTCGAAACAGCTCCGTCGCTGTGGCTTCTCCTCAGAAGCTCCTTGAAACGACACCGTCTCTGCTCGCTTGAAGATTTGCTCTTCGTCTTCAAGCCATCTCCTCTCGCCGGATACCTGATCGGACTCCAGAAACATCTTCTCGGAGACATTTCCTCCGAAAAATCGTCAGAATCCGACGATGAATGCGATTGAGACGGCGAAGATAGAGGCGGATCAACACTCCATCCACCGTAGAAAAGATCCTTAGACGTGACTCGACCTGCTGCCACGTCATCATCGTCGGATGATCGGTTCAAAGTCGTCGTCGGGAAATGGAAGAAGCTCTCGTCACCTAACGGTAATGTTTCGAACTCGAACTCTTTGTCGTTTTCGCCGTCAACTTTAACGGAATAATTATAACTCTCGGACTCGCGGACAACTCTAACGGCGGCTTCGACTAGGTCACCGGAAGCGTAGACACTGAAGCTAGGGCTAAACGAAACCGTAGAGGATAAATCTTGCATTGTCATGATATGCTCTTCGCTGCTGCTATGTGTAAATAATTCTGTATTCTTGACTCTGTTCATAAACTTGAAACGACTTGACTCTGCTGTGTGTATTTGTATATATATATATATATATATATATATAAAATATATGTGAATCGAATGTGCCATGCGTAAGTGTTTACGTATATATAGATGTGATCATGTAGTTGGTTTACTTGTGCACCAAGAGGAGGAGGCGGCTTTGACAAGGAAACGTACGTGATCTATTTCTTGTCTTTTGTTTAAGGATTAGTTACTTTTTTTTTTCTTTTATAATAAAATAGTACTAATCATCGTGTTTTTCGGAATTGCCGGGTCAAGGCTGACGACTTGGTGGAGACATTTTATAATAATAAAAAAAAAAAAACACAGAAGATTATAAAGATTTACG
Organism: Camelina sativa; assembly: GCF_000633955.1. Lineage (NCBI taxonomy): Eukaryota > Viridiplantae > Streptophyta > Magnoliopsida > Brassicales > Brassicaceae > Camelina > Camelina sativa. The sequence goes on along the minus strand of NC_025704.1, from coordinate 6,641,529 downwards.
GGAAAAATGGTTAACAAAATAAAAAAGACAAATGAAATACATTTATTCTTGCGTTTGTTTATATTGAATCCAACAAGAACAAATCTTAAAAAGATCGATACACCATAATTATATAAAACTTTGATTCTGTTGAACGTAATTTCCAAATCACAACTACTTTACATATATACCAAATGATACTTTACATATATACCAAATGATATATATATCATTATTTTTGGTCTAAACTGTTTGCTGTTTTAAATTATTAATTTCAAATTTTGTTTGTTTCAAACACTATATTGAAACAGAAGGAGTGTTTTTTTTATGGACCCTCCATACTATTATTATCTAGTATGTTATGCAGTCTTGTTCGACTCAAGTTGGGCATAACAAAACAAGCATTAATTAGTCCACTTGTTAATATCCATCTCCTGGAACAAGATCATTATTGAACATTATAATTGGCATGTTCTCTCGAATACAAGCTTATATTCATGTATAGAGAAATTTTTAGAGCATATATAAAAAGAGTTATTTCCATCATAAAAAGTATACAATTAAAATCTGAGAATTATGTTGTCCATGTTTATTTTCCAAGCACATGCGAAGGCACGATTTTAGGAAATTGCAATCAACTTTTTTTTTTCTTTTTTCTTTTCCTTCTTTTCAACTGTAATAAAGTTTAATTTTGTCAACATCAAGTCATCAACCATCAGTTGTAATAAAAATTTATGCAAAACTATTTGACTTCAGTTAAATTATTAGTTTTTTTTTTCTTCGCTAATTAGCAAGTTTTTTTAACGAATTTAGTTAAATTACTTTAACCAAAGACTTGGTTTGTTTCTTTGGTTATTATTGGCTTTATATAAATAAAATAGTTATCGTGAAAGCAATTTCCACCCAATCAAGACAAGGGGTTGACCCCAGCAACACCTCCTCCTTGTGAATCAATCATGAATCATCTCTTCGCCAGCCCGATATGTTTTTCTTTTTTTTTTTTTTTGTTCTTCTTAATTTAGAGTATTGGTACGATATTTGTCGATTCACAGAACCGGAAACAAATCGAAAGTTCGGTTCAGCACTCGGTAAACTGGCTAGGTCATGAATCATGATAATTCATTTACTACATCAATCTGAAAATGAAATAGTTTTGTTAAATTATATATATGTAGGTACTATTCGATCTCATCTAGGAATGACATTAATAGTCACAAATTTTTTGAAAATAATACAAGAAATTATAAAAATACTATATAACATCTAAAGTGAAAAAGGTATAAGTTGTACCGTACAACCGTCCAACTCGACTAAGAGATGTTATTGGATTTCCATTTATAAAGAATTCTGAAGACTTCAGTAAAATCATCAAAAATGAATAAATGAAATTGTTAGAGAGTATTTTATAGTTTTATTAATTAGTTTTAAAAAATCTTGTAAAGTCCTCGCACAATCTCTGTATTTTTGTGATATTTTCTATGATTTTATTTTGTGAAAAATGTATAAAATCATGAACAAATAACATCATAATTGAATTCACTAACAATCCTAGATTTTTTTTTTTGTTTTAATTGAATAATACAAAACTTTTATTGATTTTATAAAAGTCTGTATCCAATAACTCAAATTTGTTAAGAATTTAAATATTTTTTTTACAAATCACATACTAATAACACTAAACTTTAATAGAGTTTAACAAAATCTTCATCTAACAAAAACATATTTTACACAAACATTTAAAGTTTTTAAAACTCTATTCAAATCCCAAATCAATAAACCTCTAATTTTGTGAATTGGTCAATCTGAACGAAAAAACCGGTAAAGAATTTAAACCAGTAAACACGGTTATTGATATTGACACGGTTAAACCGTTTCTCTTAGCTCCCCCCCTCGAGATTCTTTCTGCTAAGCAAAAACCAGACGACAGAAAAGCTAACGCCAACGCAAGGAAGAGGAGGACTGGAGAGGAAAGAAGAAGTCGATAACGAGAAGATTAGAAAGCGAGAGATTCTTAATTTTTATTCTCGTGCTTCCAATTTCAAATCATTTTGTCTCCTTTAGCGGATCGATCGCAGATTATTAAGCTCTGCCGCAATCGACGGCGGTGTCTACGTCGCTTTCGTTTTCTGCATAATAGAAGAAGCAGCAGCAGCAGCAGCAACAAGGAGAACTCAGCTTAAGTTAAGCCGCCTTTGATTTGACTTGAGGTCAGCGTTGTTTCTTCTCCCAGATTTGTTTTTCTTTTTTCTTTTTGCTTTCGAATTCGAATTCGTTTCTGTAATGGTAGGATTTTTCAGATTTTGTTTCTCTTCCTCATCTCTGTTTAGTTTATATTTTCCATGATTAGTTTTTTTTTTTTTCCCTCAAATCTGACTGAAAGATATGGTGATGATCAATTGTGCGGCGTAGAAGAAATCTTAATGCGCTTCTATATTTGTAGATGTCTGGTTAAAAATTTTGCGTAAATCGAATTCTTAAGTTGTTTAGCAACGAGAACGAATGTGGAAACTATGAGTTATAAAATTGGTATCAATTTGTAACATTCTAGATGCTTTGTGTCCCGGAAGAAGATGCTTATGAGTTGATTGATAGGTTTTTCGGATTTGGATTCTGCTGTGCCATCAATTTGAATGACATGAATATACTTGTTCTTCATTTTGACTGGAATCGCTCTGTTGTGCAGATAAGTTTTATGTTTTTGGGTGTTTATGGAATTGATGATGTTTCCGCATTTGCTCGGTGTTGAAGAATAGTAAAATGCTGGCGAATTGGAAGAAACCACACACAGTTTGATGCTCTCGTTTGTCGACCTCTCTTGTAAATTTCTTGAAACATAACGGGGTCGAAGGTGTGTAGCATATCTACAAAAACGAAAATAATGGAGTCGGTTTCAGAGAAAAAGTTTCCTCTCAATGCAAAAGATTACAAGTTATGTGAAGAAATTGGAGATGGTGTCAGTGCCACTGTGCACCGAGCTTTGTGTATACCTCTTAATGTGGTTGTTGCTATCAAGGTTCTTGATCTGGAAAAGTGCAACAACGATCTGGTAGGTCTTTGCCAGAGTGTATTTTCAAATATAGTTTTTAGCCTTCTCTTATTTCTATTTTACCTATTTCATGGTTTACCACTTCATATAGCGAGTCTAATCGTAGTTCAATTGCCTTAAAACACCTATTTAATCTGTCAAATTGTAGTTATGAACACCCAGGGATTTCGTGTCTTTGTTGATCCGAATGAATAAGAACTGAATTGTTTGTAGGATGGGATCCGGAGAGAAGTGCAAACAATGAGTCTGATCAACCATCCAAATGTGTTGCAAGCTCATTGCTCATTTACCACTGGACACCAGCTTTGGGTTGTGATGCCTTACATGGCTGGAGGATCCTGTCTCCATATAATAAAGTCTTCGTATCAAGATGGATTTGAGGAACCTGTTATCGCTACTTTACTTCGTGAGACTCTGAAAGCTCTTGTATATCTTCATGCTCATGGGCATATTCATAGGGATGTGAAGGTATATGCTTGCATTATCTCCCTGTAGTATCCTGTAGTATAGTACATTCCTCAATTGTCGCTCGATGAATGCCGTTTCGGTTGATTGCTCGCCTCTATTAAGTGGTGGGAATGTCTTATCGTCTTTATCAATACATATGGCGTCCTTTGCAGGCTGGAAACATTTTATTGGACTCCAATGGTGCCGTTAAGTTAGCAGACTTTGGAGTATCAGCTTGCATGTTTGATACAGGAGATAGACAACGTTCCAGAAATACATTTGTTGGGACTCCATGCTGGTACTCTTTAGTAATGCCATGTTCTGTGGACATGTAAATACATCTTAGACAAAAATTCTGATTAATGCTTGTTTCTGCACAGGATGGCTCCTGAAGTCATGCAGCAACTACATGGATATGATTTCAAGTAAGCGAATATAAATTATAAATTCTGCATTTATACTAAAAAAATTACTTCCCCACCATGTTAAGCAGGTGTTTTGTCTAATATATTTCCCTGTCACAGAGCAGATGTATGGTCATTTGGAATAACCGCACTTGAACTGGCACATGGCCATGCTCCATTTTCCAAGTATCCGCCAATGAAGGTAAAGTTATGATGATGTTATTTGGTTTGTATTAATCTTCACTGCTCTCCGCTACTTATTTGTGTATTCATTTTCTGATAATCACCGGTAGGTTTTGCTGATGACGTTACAAAATGCACCTCCTGGACTTGACTACGAGAGAGACAAAAGATTCTCAAAAGTGCGTGAGTGGTCACAATTTGTATGTATCATTTTAGCTTGTCGTGTATTCTTTCCTTAATGGTTGCTTTGCCTTAACAGGCCTTCAAGGAAATGGTGGGTACATGCCTGGTGAAGGACCCGAAGAAGCGTCCAACTTCAGAAAAACTTCTGAAACACCCTTTTTTCAAACAAGCACGTCCACCTGATTACCTGGTTAAAACAATTCTAAATGGTCTTCCTCCATTAGGTGATCGCTATAGACAAATAAAGGTCTCTGGCCTATCCTCCAAACTCATTATGTCTCACGCTGAGAAGGAAATTGCTGGAAAAGCTTGATTGATATGTGAATTCTTTCTTTCAGTCAAAGGAAGCTGATCTCCTAATGCAAAACAAATCTGAATATGAAGCGCACTTATCACAGGCAAGGATTAGGACTCACACCCCTCTTCTGGACAATATTCTGCAATAAGTCTTTAAGCTGCTAAATTTTTTATCCTGAGAAATGCAAAAACATCTTCTCGTAGTTAAGTTTAATTATGTGTTTGAATTAATTTTAAATTAACTTTCTAAATTCTCTGCAGCAAGAATATATAAGGGGAATAAGCGCTTGGAATTTTAATCTCGAGGACCTAAAAACTCAAGCTGCCCTTGTAAGTTAATAGTTTTTCTAATTTAGTTAATTCTATAGGATAGGGGACTAATTTTGCTAGCCTTGTAGATCTCGGATGATGATAGTTCACATGCTGAAGAGCCCGACTTCAACCGAAAGCAATGTGAAAGACAGGAAGAATCTGTACTTTCCCCAGAAAGGGCTAGCAGCTCAGCAACAGCTCCTAGTCAGGATGTATGATTTAAAACGATTCTCTATACTCTTATTTGCCTGCTTTTGGGAATCCATATAAAGTGGTGATCTTTTGTCAACTCAACAGGTCTTGCTTTGTTTCCTTTTTTCGTTTCAGGACGAACTGAACGATATTCATGATCTAGATAGTTCTTTCGCCTCATTTCCAATCAAGCCTCTTCAAGCACTCAAGTACATCACATTCTCTATGTCTCTATTTTCTAGGTCCTACATGTTAGGATATTATCGTATTGAAACTCTATATGCACCTGGCACATATGATGGTTTCATTGAGTAATATAACAGTTTGATAAATGTGCTCCAAGGGTTTCTGTATAGTATTGAATAGCTACAACGTTTTTGAATTTTAAACGAAGGATTAAACTTTATTCTCTACCTGTGCGATGATGCAGAGGCTGCTTTGATATCAACGAGGACGAGGATAACGCAACTACTCCTGATTGGAAAGAAGCAAATCTAGTAAATTCTGGACAACAGTTTGTAACAAAGGCTTCCATAGGATCTCTGGCCAATACCACGAATGAAGAGGACACTGCTGCGCAAAACACTTCATTACCACGTCATGTAATTGCCGAACAGAAAAAGTTTTTGAGCGGTTCAATTATACCAGAGAGTACCTTTTCTCCAAAAAGAATCACAAATGATGCTGACAGGTTAGGATTCTCAGTACTTATTTTAGTGTTTCAACCTATGTAAACATGCTTCATTGATTTTGAAGCTCTTGGTCTATGCACTTGAATGATGAGTTAATGTTAGAAGCCACTTTGACTTACTTCTGCAGGGAGTTTCAGCAGCGTAGATATCAAACAGAACGGAGCTACAGTGGATCATTGTATCGCACAAAGAGAGATTCCTGTAATCTCCCATATGCTCATTAGTCATTAGTCTACATGTAATTCGTGTGGATTCTTCAATTTAAATATGTTTTTATGTAGTGGACGAGACGACAGAAGTCCCGCATGTGGAGCACAAGGGACGGTTTAAGGTCACATCAGCAGATCTGAGTCCTAAGGTATAACAAGTACTGTAGTCTATAACCTTCATGTGCTTATTAATCTTCGTTGAAACTATATAGTCTTTCCAGAGAAAACTGAAGATACCATGAAAGAGCAATGTGTGGAACACTTTTAATTATGTCTGAGAAAACTGAAGATGTGTTTCTGTTTTTGTTACAATTAGGGACCAACAAACTCTACACTCACACCATTTGGTGGAGGGTCAAGCAGCCCGAGCTCCCTCAATGCTACGTCGGCCTCAATCCTCCCATCAGTTCAGTCGATTTTGCAGCAAAACGCCATGCAACGGGTAAATTTTAAAACCATAAGGGAATTTACTTTTACAGTCATTACTCGCGTTAGTTAAATACTCTTCTCTTGGCAGGAAGAGATTTTGAGACTAATTAAATACGTGGAGCAAACCTCTGGTACTAATAATTCTATCATCAGATTGATTTCCCTAGGATCTTATATTCCGTTTTTGTAGAATAACTCAACATAAATAATCTGAGTTTGTTTTTGTCTCCATTTCGTAGCCAAGCAACCTGGATCACCTGAGACAAGCGTCGATGAGCTATTGCAGGTAAAAGAAGAAGAAGAATAAAAGGAGATTGTTTTTAAATTTTTCATCAAATCAGATCATATTACTAAACCAGATTTGATATCATCTCTATGTAGACACCTCCTGCAACGCCACGAGAGAGAGAACTCCAGTCCCAAGTCATGCTACTACAACAAAGGTACATATTGTAGCCATCTCTTTCTTTCACCAAAATCCTGATTACTAATCATGAAATTAAATATGAAATGTCTCAGCTTGATTATATGACCAAGCTAAAACGTTCCTGTTGTTACTTAACATCAACAGTAAATTACTAGTTTTCTTTACATTTTTTTGATCTTGCAGCTTTTCGAGCCTAGCAGAAGAACTAAAGAGACAAAAGCAGAGAAATGGGCAGGTTTGTCTTATGAGAACATATAAACTTCATTCACTATCAATTGCTTTTGAGATAGGATCTTATAAACATATAGGCAGTAATGAATAAACAAACTTAGTAATTTACCAATTGCCCAGATTTTGAGATACAAACTTCACATATTCATCGTACTACTAAATGATGATATTTTGCTTATGCTCTGCAGTTGGAGAATCAGTTGAATGCATTAACACACAGAAATGATTGAGTCTCATAAGTCCTTTGAGACAAGAACAAGTCATAGGCTCAGGGTTGAAACTAGGGATCTTGAGCAAAAAAACACAAAATTCCCCTTTCACCGCAAAGAAGAAAGAGAGAAATTTGTGTGTTTTCTATATTTATTGGCTGTATAATTTATTTGACAAGTTCCTTATTATTATGTGCCAACTGCGACAACGTTTTTCTTCTTTTTGGGGGGAGGTTATCCCTGTTTGCCTTTTAGCCACCTTTGTGTGTAATCTATAATGTGATATGAATACAAAACACTATTATTTTCTTTGTTTAATTATGTTTCTCTGTGTGAAGAAAATGTAATTGTGGTTTGTTTGAAAAGTCTCTTAATAATTAACACAACTTGTCCAAATCAATGTAAAACATAAAACATCTTTTCGCTATCCTCTTCTAAATTGTTACAAAAGTGCATTACCAAATGCGATTCTCAATCACAGTCGCAACTATTTCCTTCAACGTCTCCTACAAAAATAACACACACACACAGAATCTCTAAGTACCATTGTTTTTTTTATTTTCGTATATTATTCCAGGAATCAAATAAATCTTCTAAGAAAATGTTATGTACCGAAGAATGATCTTTGAGGCCCAGTGAAAGAACCAGAGGCTTCGAGGGAACAACAGAACTGAAGAATTCAAAAGAGATGGCATCACTATGACAGTTTGATGATGATCACTTCCTAGTGTTCCATCTTTAATCAGACAACAGAAAACAATAAAGGAATGAGAAAGATGAGAGAGACCTTATGTGTTCAATGAGTCTTCGAGCAGTCGCTGTCAGCATTGGCTTCAAGAAACATCATAATGGGCAAAAAAATGTTTCAGTTAGCTGATATGAAATTATGAATGTACTAAAAAGTAGGATAAGATATTTTTTTTTTACCTCATCTCGCTTTCCGAATATCACTGAAACACTAAATGTTGGTTCAACAGACATCCCTTCTTCCTTCCTGTCAACAAAGAAACACATCACTCAGAGATTTTCTTAACCAATATAGATCATCGCTAAAGTCATAGAGACCAAGCAAATCAAGCACACGCAATTTCATTCCTCAAGAATAATCTTAGAAGCATAAACAATAACTAGTTCAGATTTTACTGAGACTAAAGAACAAATTCAACAACACTACTACTCTAGATGACTAGATCATTCCTTAAGAAGAAGCATCATATAACTCAGATGTTACTCCTGAAGAAGAAGCAACAAAGACAATAGAATGATGAAATTATATTATGAGAGAGACCTTGCATGCAATATAGTTCCCAAGGCTCCAATCTGTGTTGCTATGACCTGAAAAAAACAAAGTTATATATGTTGATGAGGTTCCCATAAAAACATCAAAATAAGTAAACCTCTCATCATCATACTGATACACACACAGAAGAAACACTCACAAGGATATGATCTTCATAGCTGCAGATAACAATCTCTGTCTTGTTTCCCTTTCAAAACAAACACTATAAAAAATTACTCTCTCGAGAGATCTGACTGTGTTTTTTGATCTCGGCAAAATCCCAATAATGAAATTTATTTCGATAGATTTTTTTTCCAAAATTACCTTACATTCAAAGGAGATCTTTCTATGGCGCACAGGAAAATTAGTGTCTAAGCTTTCCATTCTTAGTTCTTTGCTACTCTCTTCTTCTTTTGCCTCCGGAGGACTTCACCCGACGAGAAGAGAGAAAAGCAAAAAGCGTTTTGGTCTCCGGTCAAAACGGTAGCGTTTGGAGAAAAACTCTAAGAGATAGTAAGCCCTAGTCAAGAAGTCCACTAACACTTGATAACAAAAAGCCCAATAGTCCTTTTTTCTCCATGATATCTGTTTCTATAAGACGATAAATTAATGGATTTGAACCTTTTCTTTTTCTTTTGTTTAAGGAACTTTGGTGGAGACTGTAGAGGTTTTTTTTTTTTTTTTCTAAAGTCTTAAGAAATTATATTTTTACCAATCGTACTTTAATTACTTAGCCGCTTTATTTTATTTTACAAGTCTCCTAATTTTTCTTATCCTATTTTATTTTATTTTGTTCTTGTTAATATCAGTTTTTTTTATACAGTATCTAAAGCTTTTAACTGTGTTTCTTTTTTCTCTCTAAAGTATTAGATTAAAAAATCCAAACCAATCATCCCATATATATAGGGTAAAAATATGGTTACAGGTTTACAAACAAATAAATTAGCCTTAAATATTTGAAAACGAAATCTACGACATTTATCATAAATGTATTTAAATTATTCGGATGGAACCTAAATTTTAAATAGAAAAAAATCTTAAATCCTAAATTTTCTTTAATTTATGTACCTCGTAATGCTAATGTTAGGGCGGACTCTTTAACACGCCAAGCGCGTGTAAGTCCGTACCACATTTTGTTTATAAACGATTTCCCACCAAATTGGCTTGTTTGAGCTAATTTTTTTGTTGGAAAAAAAAAAAAAAAAAATCTTAAATCCGAGAATAGAACCTACGGCCATAATCCAAGCTGAATAATCAAAATGCCCAAACCTACCTCTTCATAAGTGGTGTGATGAGATGAAAATATATGGTCGCAAGTTTGCAACCAATAAATAGCCACAATTGTACTGAAAACGAAACCTACAACTTTCTCCGTAAAACAAATGTACATGTTTCTCATGTGACTGACTGAGACGGTTTGTATATAAAATGCGGTATGCCGACAAAATAAAATAAAAATACGGTATAAACCGGTTGTTACGCAGCCGGACCGGACCAACCAGGTGGCTCGGCCAACAAGGCTACTTACCAACGAGAAGCTTCCACGTAAGGCCAATTCATTTAGTAATTCCGAAACAGGCCTCTTTTATTAGCGACACAGTACACACCATCAAACTACCCATCTCATTTGTCCGAGAGTAATAAATCACGGGTCCGTGCCTGCCTGCTGGGTCATTCAACACGTGCCTTGTCCTAATTTTCGCAATTTTCCTCTTAGCCGAGCCGTTTAGTAGCCTTTTCTCAGTTAAAATAACAAATGCTGATATAATACAGTTTTTTTTTTCTTACGGTCTTACCTTCAAATCTTAGGATATGTTTATTAACACTTTTTTCGTGATAATAATATATTTTCTATTGCTAGCATCATGATTTGTTTTAGAACAAGGTTGGTGGGTCTTCGAATTCTTTTGATTTCATTTGTCTATCCACAGGTTATCTAATAATCAAATAAGTATGTGTGTAACTGTAGTTTATGTTGCACCATTCTACGGTTTCACTATTTCGTGCTAATATGTCATTTTACATATTTATAGTTTAAGTAGTAACATTTATCATTTACTTTTTAAAGTTTTTAACCGTTCCAAAGTGTTGTCGACTAGAACCATGATTTCTTTAATAGTAACTCAAATACGACGACTTGTACATTAATTCTATTATTTAAAAGAAAATATATACAATCATGTTTGTCGTAAGTCATATTTGAATTGAAATTGATGGGACAATATATGTTCGTCAAATAAAAACCAAACGCAATAATGTTTGACCAATTACCCTATTTGAGCGTTTACCATGACCTAAATAAAGTAAGTTCGTGGTGAGAGCATATGTTAAGTTGACCCAAAACCAGAATTTTTTATCTGACCACTCTTCTCTGCATCTTCATTTTTCCCCCCACTCGTTAATTGTTTGACCAAAAGTGGGCTTAAGAAGCTGACGACTACGATAGTCAATTTTTATTAATTAATAAATATTTTCTATTTTGATTGTGATTAGTATAGTAAAAAATAAAGCATAATATTTTCTAATTCAATTCCTTATACGGATCATATTGTTATGATCTTTAGAATTTCTCAAAAGGTCATATATATTCATTACTATTCTCCATGGTGGTATTAGGTTTACTTAAGATGACATCAAATAAAAATTAATAATAATCGTGAAGCTGATCGTGGAATAGCTTTAATGATTTCATGAGCGTTAGATTTTGCCCTTTTGTTTTTGGCCTTACAAGACCTTCTAAGCAAGAGCAAGGTTATACTTTTGTAAAAAAAAAATTAAAGAAATTCTAGCAACCATATAATAAAGCAGTAAGAGTTGGTGACAATGTGTTGCACAATTCATTCACTTGCGTTTAATTAAAAAGAAAGACTGCGCTGTTGAAATTTGTAAACATGAGAATTTTGTACACGTCAAAATTAAATCATATAAGCGTACAATTATGCATGGTTAAATCATGTTTTCTGTGCCAAAACGAAACAAGAAACATATTTTATATTTCTATGACACCAGGCACACCAAAATTCATTTATACCAAGCGAAAACAGTGATGTGTTCATGAATTCATGAAAGAAGATATGTCAATTATGTGACACCAATTCATTGGTAACTGCTAATATAATATATTTGCAAACTCATGTAGTCATATGTACGTATATATATATATTTGGCATCAAATATATAATGTTATGTGTATGTCCACATCTACATGCACTTTAAGTAACTGCTAATATGCTTATAGTTATATACTTATATGTTAGTCACACAAAATGCAAATGTATTATACATTCCATAGTTATTTGCAGGTAGGTCATAACATTTTATTTAATTTCATAACATTCATTTTTTTTTTCCTAGTTCCTGTCCATTTAAATTACGCTCAATATATCATACAAGAAAAAAAAAAGGAAAAAATCCTTAAAAAATACATGATTTATTTAATATCTGGCAAAAAAAACCTGTTTTTTGTTGCCAGATAATAAAAATATATTTTATTATAAAAATTTTAGATAAAACTACAATAATTTACTTGGATAAGGAACATTTTAGTAAAGTCTCTTTGTCCTCAAATTAACCCAGTTAGTCGTCGTATTATCAAGGGTCAACTAGTTTGACCGTAAGAACCGGTTTGGAGCGAAAACACGTAGACTCAAAGTAAACCAGTCATGTAATACGGCGACTCGATTATAGTTTAAATCCACTCTCACTAAATTAATTGTTTTTATTGTGTTATTTGTAACCTATCTGACTTTGTAGTTTGTAATGTAAGTGGAAAAAAAAAACCAATATAACTTTGCAAGTACATAATCTTCTAAAAAGACTTCGGTTACAATTATATAATACGATAAAAACATGAATTTTGTTTTTGATAAACTTGATATTTTTAGGTGATATAAAAAAAAAATCATAATATTTTACATGTTTGATAAACTTGATATTTTAGGTGATTTAAAAAAAAAAATTCATAATGTTTTACATGTCTGTAAAAAAAATTCATTTTTTTTTGGTAATATAGGTAAAAAATATAGATATACACCGTAGATGAGATCGTATAATATAAAAGGAAGCCAAGCCGAGCTGATAAAGATGATTTCTATTACACTTGTCTTTTTGTTGTTTGTTAACAACAAACTATTATTATTACACTTGTCTTTCTTCGAAATATCAAGACTCTTTGGCAAACTTTTCTCGTGTGATTTGTAACGGCCTCTGTTCATTCTCTCTATATATATATAACTTCTTCCAGATATCTTTATCCTCTGTGTATCTCTCTCTCTCTCTCTATCTACCTTCTGTGAACTTAAAAGAGCCAACGAAACAAGATTCATAAAGAGAAGACAGTGAACAAAAGAAGAGTAATCTCAACTCTCCTTCATTTGTTTAGTTTCCGGATATGAGGATTGTACGTGCGACAGAAACGTTCTCCGCGGAGCTTAAGGATTTCATGTGTGCCGCTGTGCAAAGGAGGAGAGACGACGACGGATTTGGAGGCTCTCGTGGTGGTGGTGGTGCTGGTGGTAAATCAAGAAATGCGATGGATCTAGATTCTGACGCTGGAAACAGATTGGTGTGTGTTACTGGTGGTGTCTCTTACCTTGGTCGTGCCATTGTTAAACGGCTTCTTGTTCATGGATACTCCGTAAGAATCGTCGTTGATTGTCCAGGTAAATTTTAATCGTTACTCTTCGATCGATTTGGTAAATTAATCACTATTTTGATTCAGTTTCCTTTGGTATTTTGATGTTGTTTCCTTCCTTGCTTTAATTCAATATTAACAGATTAAATTCTTAATTAGTAGTAGTACAATAGTACATATGTTAACGAATTAATGCTTGGATCCTGGAGTTACTTATCTAAGTTTCTTTTTTTTTTTGGTAAAAAACTAAAGTCTGTTGTGTATAAAAAGAATAAGTAAAATTAAAAAAAAAAAACTCTTGCAAATTCTGCTTGGAGTTACAGAAATTGTCCAATTAAGTCTTTTTGAGGAATTAAGTTTGATTTTTAATTCACCACTTGGAAAATGCAGAGGATAAAGAGAAAGTGAGTGAGATGGAAGCTGACGCTGAAATGGCGTCGTTTAACAACAGGATTACGTCAGTGGTTTCACGGTTAACAGAGATCGAGAGTTTGATGGTTGTGCTGGCGTTTTCCACACCAGTGCGTTCGTGGATCCCGCTGGAATCGCAGGATACTCGGTATGTTTCATTTTCATACATCCTACCTCTAGACACTGTGTTATGTGTAACTATGGAGATACGTATACTCATGAGTACGTACGAGTACGACGACACCGAACTTAATGCACATGAGTGTGACTTGAGTAGTTAGTAGTTTCATTTCATTGATCCAGTTTAAAACTCTTCGTGACATGCTATTTATTGAGTATTATTATTCAGAAAGATAAGGTTTCAGATAGAATTTTTCTTTGTTTCGTTTTGAATAAACACACAGTTAAGTGGCGAACGTGTCAGGTGAGAATGTGTAGATTCGTGGATGTGTGTCAAATTAAGAGAATATTTAAATTTTACTCCCTCTGTATCAGAATACTTGATGTTCTAGAATTTTTTCTTGTATCACAAAGGATGATTTTCTGTATACTTTTATCAATTAATACTAAGAAATTACAAATTTCAAGAATCATTAAATGAGAATTTAAAAATTTGATGAAATACTATTAGTTAATAATTATAAAAATATGTTATTATAAATGAAGAATACATTTATTGCTAAACATTAAATGTTTTTCTTAATTCATGTAAAAATTCTAAAACATCAAGTATTATGATACAGAAGGAGTATTTTAGAGATGATTTGTCCAAGGTTTCGTTTCTAGAATACCTTTTAGTGGCCCTTCTTTTTTGTTAATAAAGTGGTTATGAGTTGAGGTAGGTTCGTTCTTATTTCTTGTCACACGTAGCAAGTACCTTACTTTTTCTGAATGTTTGTTGGACAAGTACATTTTTTTCAACCATAAATTTCAATGCTCTTAAATCTTTTGCTTTCGAAAATCTAGATTTTGTACCATCTTTTTGTCTCCTTGCTTGGGTTCTGTTTTCTCTTTTTTTTTTTTTTGTGGAAAGAAATATCATTTTCAACCAATTGACATTGGAAGATTTTTATAGCTTTTCATAACTTAAGTGATAACTCTTGCATTGTGAAATTTCAACACTTCTCCTTTTTAATAGATTGAAACTTTTTTTTTAAACTTTTTTTTTGAGTGATTTTTTCTTTCTGTTGTTGACAATTTGACAAATTCCATCCTCAACCACCTGATCCACAAGAGAGTCATGTAGTATTTTAATTAACATTATGAAAATTTCTACACTTCTAGATTGATAGGTTAATTTATTTTATGAGAGTTACTGTGGACTACCATTGTCTACCTACTGACAGGGACATCTATCTAGAAAAGGGTTTGTGTAAGTGTCTGATTACGATGTGAATTGTACGCATACCCCCTTATATGCCTACTATTCATTGAAACGTCTACGTACCCAAAACCCTGCTTTCTCAAAATCAGGCCACCATGAGATCATTATAACATGACAAACAAATCAGTACCTACTTTTTGTGTAAAAGTACTAGCTACTCCTATTATGGAGTTTTATATATAGATATTTATTTGTCATTTTCAATCTGTCTTAATTTTTTTTTTTTAATTACTAGTTCTAACGATTAAAGTTGCCACATGGAAGTATAACCCATTTTCATCGTTAACGTTTTTGCAGAAATCAATGGCGGAATTAGAAGCAAAAGTGAGCGAGAGTGTAATAGAAGCGTGCACAAGAACAGCGTCAGTGAGAAAATGTGTCTTCACATCATCTCTCTTAGCATGTGCTTTGCAAAACAGTTCTTTAAACAATCTTGATCACTCTGTTATCAACGAGGAGAGCTGGAGCGATGAACAACTCTGTATCGATAATAAGGTTACTAAAATTTTAAAATCATAATTTTCACATAATTTAGCTCTAGCTGGATTCAAAACATTTATAGGAAGAGCATAATAATTAACAACACTCTTTGCACTAATTCCACAGCTTTGGTATGCACTTGGAAAACTGAAAGCAGAGAAAGCTGCGTGGAGAATCGCAGACTCAAAAGGATTAAAGCTTGCAACTATATGTCCTGCTCTTATAACTGGTCCTGACTTCTTCAACCATAACTCCACTTCAACCTTGGCTTATCTCAAAGGTAAATAAAAACGAACCATAAAATAATGACTATGAATCCAAACTTAAGCAACCGTCCAAAAACAATGTTATATTATATATACATAGTATTATCAATTTATCATATATGTGTACGTAGTTCACGGGTGGTCCATTCGATAAAGAAACAAAGACAGCTAACACAAGTTGTTGATTTTGATTGATTTATTTACAATTTCTTATGCAAAAATTTAGGAGCAAAAGAGATGTATAACCACGGAATATTAGCGACAATGGATGTGAACAAGTTGGCTAAAGCTCACGTATGCTTGTGGGAAGGTTTGGGTAATAAAACCGCTTTTGGTAGATACATTAGTTTCGACACCATTCTCTCTAAAGATGGTGCTGAAAATCTTGCTAAAGATATTGGTGTTCAAGTCGAAAAGATTTGCGGTAGCAGCAGCGATTCAGACGCAAACGCAGACGAAGAAGCTTCTCCTTCTAATTTACAAATATCAGATAAAAAGCTACTAGATCTTATGTCAAGAACTCTACGAAGTTGCTATCATGAGAGTTAACTAGATACGACAAAAAAAAAAAAAAAAATCTAATAAAANTTTTTTTTTTTTTTTTTTTTTTTTTTTTTTTTTTTTTTTTTTTTTTTTTTTTTTTTTTTTAATGTTGTGTGATTACTATCATAAGTTTATTTTTTTTATAATAATAATCAGTATTGACAAAATAAAAGAAATGGTCACTATTATTGTTAAATTGTTGTTGTGTGAATGTGGTTTGTGTGGATGGAGGTTGTTGTCAAGGGCGGTTAGAGTTGGTGGTATGCGCTGCGCTGAAAGGCCGGTGCAAAATCTCAAAGCGTTATTTTTTCTTTTCCTTTTATAGATAAGTTACAATAAGTCAATAACGAGCCAAAAAAAAAGACAATTTCAACAATACGTAAATTTGGTTAAGGCTGGTGCAAAATGACAATCGTTTTATGATTCTGCATTATGTATTTATAAAGTTGGTTTTTTTCTTTCTGTGGTTGATTCATAGAAAATTATTATTTTCCTTCTGGTAACTCAAGATTAAAATTAACACTAAAACCAAAAATAAAACTCAACATCAAAGATGATTTAATAAAAGGTTCGTCCAACACGCAACCGGTTCATCCAGTTCATCACATGACACAAGCTATTGGTTCGAGCTATTGAGTACGTATATAATACGTGTGACTATATAATTGGTGAAGTTAGTAAAAAAGCAGCAGAACGAATGATTAACATACGAATGACGACTACTGATGTGTGTGCAGCCTGGCGGCGAAGCGAGTTTACACTCTTCTTTTGTTCTTCTCCATTATTTTTTGTTATCTTCCTATGTAAAAAAGAGAGCATCTCAGTTTCCGACGTGGCGATCTGAGAGTCGAATGCACGTGCAAAGTGTTTTTGAAGACAAAGTCACGCCAAAGGCAGCACCAGAGAGTAATAGGCGTGAACGACGCTGATACTTTAAAAGTTCAAACGCACGGAAAATCACAACAAGATGTTTAAAAAAAAAAAAAACGAAACAGAGAGTTAAGCTGATTTGAACCAAAAAAAAAAGAGTTAAGCTGATACTAATAAATAAGTTAAAAAGGTGTGAAATTAAACTATTTGAATATTTAAAATTATACTAACATACCCAGTGCCGGCGATGACCCAGTGCACAAAGTGCATTTGCACCATGTTACAATATTTTAGAAAAAATTATAAGGTCTTTACGCTCTTCAATGTTTCATATTTTGACAAAAAAAACCCCAAAATATTGAAAATCTAAAAATAAGACCTGTAAATTAGGAGAAAAAAAAAATTTGGCACAAGGTGCAAGAAAAGTTTGAGCCGGCTCTGAACATACCAACTCTGCAATAACTACGTAGTACGTACCAACTCCTAAATGCATCACTGAAATGTATGAACTTTAATGTACGTATTCATGGCACTATTACCATCGTACTTTACATCCATCATTGAACGCAACCTAATTAAGTGCATACACTACTCTAGGATACTTTTAGTTTTAGGCACAACTTTAGCAATGAAATGTTCAGATTTGCTTAGAAGTCACTCAAATTTATTAGTAAATGAATTCACATTTTCTAATTTAGGTATTTGTTCTTTTTATTTAGTGTTATAAATAAAGATATACTACTCCCTCCGTTTCAAAATATAAGATGTTTTGAGTAAAACACGCAGTTTAAGAAATGACCACTTTAAAAAAGTTTAACCAATCACAAATAAGACTGCATAATATAAAGTATTAAACTAATCTAAAAGTTACATAGAAACTTGAAAACATCTTATATTATGAAACAAAAAAACTTCTCTAAACATCCTATATTATGAAACGGAGGGAGTATAAAATTATTGTGAGAATGCATGGAAAGCAACATAAATTGGGCCGAGTTCCCATGATTTGATTCTCTCTGTCTTCGGGACTCATCAAACACCAAGCTCCGATAATTTCTATAAATTCGTACAAAAACTCGTTCTTAATGGTTTCATACTACTATCACTCACAAGTCACAACTCGAACCGGTTTAGAAATTACAACTATGTGAAACTAGAGAAAAATACTTGAATTTTCAAGCTGTTTAAGATATCTTTCTTACCTTTAATTAAATTAATCCCGCTAGCCTATGGTCGTTATAACACAAATATACAATACTAGCACTTTTTTTAATGGAAAGTCTGTTTTTTTCTTTTTCTTACAGAGTTAAAAAATAATAATAATCAAACATTAATCATTTTGAATAGATCCATGGAAGTGTCGACCCCCTAACTATCGTCTATAACACAGTTTTATAATGTAATGGTAGTTCAATTTTCAACCCTCATGTTGTCGAGAGCCTCGAGGCCATTATATGCTAATTGGAATATTAAGCGAACTTCTATGTAAGATATGGCATTATTTGCCAAAAATTGATATATGCGTATATTCGGGAATCGGGATCACAATGTCATTGTTTGTAAAGTAACGAGAGAACTAGCTAGTTTTAACTCTTAAGAAGTTACATACATGTCTGATTCCGAATTTTACCCGCAGGTAATAATAGTTTCATTTCACAGTCATAATATCAAGTACCGTTCGAGTCGAAAACTACATTTTTTTAAGGAGTACCAAGTCATGTAATGTAACAGGATCAAGAAAAAAAATAATCTGATTACATTAACCGTTTACCATTTACCAATTAATGCTTTACTATAGTACATTTATCGGCTCTTTATGTTCCTCAAGGGTTTCCTCGAGAAATCGCCTATACTAGACCATCATACCAAAATTAAAACCTTAGAAAACTGTAATTTTGTATGCTCAGCTACTACGTACGTAACATACCTATAAATAGGAAAAGCTCTATATATATATTAAAGATATTGTACACGTACATAACGTCGAATTATTTTGAAAAAAACACGAATATTCTTATTGGTATGATATATACATTGATTGAAAATATATATCCAGTCATAGTTACATCATCGTATCATTTAAAAATACTTAGCGAACCTCATACATTATTATATTGTATTATATACTTCCTACCAAAGAAAAAAAGTATTATATACTGTATAAATGCGATAAAAAATACTAGTACTATTTTGCTTCGGAGATCATTATTTTGTTTCAAATTGAAGCACCCATTGTCGTTACTCGTTGACTCGTTGTTATGTACTAATTTGCACTTATATAGAATTATAGATATTTGAATCTATTTGATCATCATTATCGTAAATCACTGAATCTCTGAACATATCACACATTTCTCGGCTTTTAATATGATTTTGTATTTCTCTCGTGTAAAATAATAAATAATCAAAACTAACAAATACTAATATAGTCGTAAGTTTCGGTTAACCTATAAGTCGTAAGTTTTTACTTTTTAGGCGGATTTTATAACAACAGTTAAGCATATGGAAACAGTTTAACTCATTCAAATAGATTATTTATTACTCAGCTGCTAAAATAAAAAAAAATGTAACTATAATTTAGTAATTTACTAAGCTCCGTACACGTGAATTTATATTTAATGGGATAACAATTACCATGTTCTTATCCAATTATATTATTAAAAAACGAAACAGTGTGCTTAGATCAAAAATTTTGATCTTGGGATAGAACTGATCCATAGCCGAGTTCTTCTTTGTTTCCTGTGTTGTGATTGGTTGAAAATTTTTTGAGAGAACGGAAAATATTATTTTCTCTCATTCTTCTTCGAAATCGATTCTAAGAAGACCAAAAATTGGTGACGACGAGCATCGGCGGGGCTCCGTGGTGGTTGCTCGGTTTCGGCGGGTTCCGACGATCCCCATGTGCTTCTCCGCTGCCGCGAATTCGGACCTTCTTCGCTCCCAGCTTGATCGGAATTCGGACCTTCTTCGCTTCCCAGGTTCTTTGAAATTTCTTAGACTTTTGAAAGATGGGAATGTGGGTTTTTTTTAGCATTGTTAATTCAATGATTGATGTCAATTTTGAAATTTTATTTTCTTTTGCTGTTGTTGTTGTTGGTGGTGGTCCAGCAAATAATAGTTTTGATTGATGTCAATAGTTTTGGTTGTTCTTTTGTTTTCAATTGTCTGAGAAATCTATCTGATTGAGTACGTATCTTTGGATCTTTGGATCTCGAAGCATGTGTGTCAACCATTTCGTTTATAGGATTGAGTATGTATGGTCAATCCCTCTCAATTTCGTTTATAGGGTTGAGTATGTATGGTCAATTCAGTTGGTTACTCTTTGAGTGTGGTATTAGTCGAGCTGTTTAGCTGCTCTGCATGTTAAGCAAACTGGAAGGTGCATATATATGTGGGTCTGCCGTGATAAACACAACAAAATCGTAGCTTCCTTCTAACTGCTCTGTGTGTTAGTTTGCCATGGGAGAAGTGCTAGTAGCTTCCTTCTTTTCTTCATATTGATAAGCTTAAAGTTGACTGGGAGGAGCTGATCACTTCAGATTAGTTGTTATTGTTGAACAGAATGAATCTCTGGTTATGTTTTAAGCTATGCGTGTTTGGTGTTTTTTTGGTTTTGTTATCAGTAAGTCGGAGATAACTTGTTTTTTGTAAACAGACATTAGAGTTGAAGGCTGAACTCGAGAGAAAGATGGCTGAAGCACGCAGTGAGTACGAGTGGAGCCTTTAGGAGTTTGATTGCCATGAACAGTCTCTTGGCGAACGCTTACAAGTGTTCACGTCGAGTGAAGAGTGCAGCCACGGATACTGCAGCTGTTAGAGGTAAACAATGACACTCACACTTTGGTGATACATCGGTAGGGATGTGGTCGAAGCAGTTGGAGAGGTTGTTGGAGATGCAGCAGTTTGGTGATACATCGGTAGGGATGTGGTCAAAGCCGACAGTAAGGAGGAAGACAAAGATTGTTTGCACCGTGGGTCCTTCTACCAACACAAGAGAGATGATATGGAAATTGGCTGAAGTTGGGATGAATGTTGCTAGGATGAACATGTCTCATGGTGATTATGCTTCACATAAGAAGGTATTGTATATTGAATTTGGTTCTCATGGTGATCATGCTTCACATAAGAAGGTATTGTATATTGATAATTTTTTAAAAGTTTTTATAATTTGTAAAATATTTATGAATATTATATTATTCTAAGAACACCAAAATTAGTTTCCCCATTTTTTTAACATAAGATCTTAACTACTGATCTTAGATTATTTTCACTATATATTTAATCTAAGAACATAAAAAAAGTTCTCCCATTAAGGATGCCCTTATATGTATGTATAGGTCTCTGATAGAGAGTTTATAAAAATATATACACACACATAAAAATATATACACACACAGGAGAGAGAGAGAGCAATAGAAGTATATATGTATAAAAATTGAGCATTTGCTTGACCGAAACATCTTTCTTAATCATCTCCTTAATTATTCTTCTTCTCCATCTTCTCCTTCATTCCTTTACCATATCCATCGCACCAAAGCCTAAAACCACAAAACACCACATATCATATCTTACGATTACTACAATATACACAGCAAAACAGAACATAGCAAATGAAAATGTAATCCTGTTGATCTTTTATATATTTCCGGAAAGAAAGCAAATTAAGGAATTCTCCAAGGTAATGATCCATTACGATCTCTACATTTCTCTTATGACTCATCATTTTCGATTGGCGTTTCTTAGTTGAGGTCAATTTCTATAAATTCCAGTTACGATTATGGTCATAACTACGATTATATATATAATCTTACTTAGCTATAGAGCTCATCGTTGATCCAAAAATCTCCGGAGAGCTTCATTTATTTATAATTAACCCTAATAATATGTTTGATTAGGCGGATTTTTAGGTTGCATGTGTGTCATAATTAAGTTTAGTTTATGGTTTCTTATGAAAATTTCCATAGATAACGAAGTTGAGTTTTAACAAAGATATCGATATATACAAATATATATATATATATATAAGGTACATATAAACATGCAAATTACATTTTTAAATTTTACCCACCATTTTGCACTTTTTACCTTATACAAGTGAAAAGGGACAATAGTACTAGGTCCCACTCCGATAAAAATGGAAAAGGAAAAATCAAAATATTTGTTTGTTGACCAAAAAAAGAAAAATGTTTGTTTGTTTTTAATCTGTTAAACACAAATCCGATCCAAACACTGCGAGAGAAGAAGATCTTTTATCAAAAAAAAAAAAAAACACTACGAGTCTAAGATGGTTTGTAAAATTGGTATAAATATGAAAATATTTGATTACGATATTCGCTTTCATAAAGATGAAGCAGAAATATAGTACTATAAATTACTCTACAACCTTTGCAGGAGTCAAAAGCAACATCTTAAATACAGTAACAGAAGTAACATATTCATGATCAATTCAATAGCCCCATTAATAAGTACTATTAAGTACTAGTAGTTCATAATAGTACTATATTAGTATCGTTTACTGAAAATTATTGCGGGGAGATTCCTATTAGACTTTCTAGGACTATTATTTTATAGATAGTCCTAGCCCCTAGGGCTATCGATTATACAATTGTTTCATAAGTTTAGTAGGAGGTTTAAACTGTTAATGCACCTCACAATCTAGTATATCATAAAGCTGTATTTTATTACGGTTCAAGTAATTGGGGCCATAAGAAGAGCCGACAATCCACGTGAAAAAGAATCCTTCCCACTAACCATCCACGTTACCACATTAATCTTTAATTAGTTTCTTATTAATTTAATCATTATAATAGCAATCACCATAACTTTTTGTTGGTACAACAATTTTCCATTATTTAAAAATGTCTTATATATCTTCAAATTACAATTTATAATTGTAAATGATAATTTCTATCATAGTACAACATAAAAGAAAATGCTAATTCCAATACAACTTTTTGAACCTTACTTAAAACTATAATTAACAAAAAAAGGAAAAAAAAAAAACTACAAGGTCGCTCCCCTCGAATTATAGAATCATTACTTCATTACATATCCCTAGAAGAAGTTCATTTTTAAATCTTTCAAAATCTTTAATATTTCCGATGCTAAAAAAAACCCCACAAAAACATAACACTAATATGGATCCGTTCCCACGCGCTCCTTCAAATTTATAAACCAGAGTCATCATTAGACAAAAGTCAGCAAACCGTCTAAACCGTATTTTTCCCTTTCTTTTCTTACATTTAACTTGTAAACGAAATTAAAATTGGTTTTTAAGTAAAGAGAACGAAGTCGGTTAATGTCGTGGTTTACACACGCACACGAAAGGAGAGCGTGAGGGAGTAATGAATCTAAAAAACCTGAACTGTCTGGACTCTGGAGTCATTAAGTGAAAGTGCATGGAAAATCTCGAGTTGTTGTTTCCTAAAACATCTCTGTTTTTTTTTTTTTTGTTTCTAAAATCTTTTACTATTTCCTATACGTATCAACTTGTATAAGCAAAAAAACTTTTTTTCAAACTTTGATCCATAAATTTAATACTACTACTACTACTACATATACAGTCTAGTGACTAAACTCTCTTTCTCTGTTTATTTATTTATTTGTAGCCAAGATTTTGTTTTCTGCTCATGGAGGAAAACCCGCATCGAGTTTCACGTAGAAACCACGGCGGGACCCACTATCAAAACGACGCCGTCGACGAGGACAACCGTCGACGACGGCATTACAACCACGGCGACGACGAGACCAAATGCTCAGGCAAGAGATGCCGGTCGTGGGCGGCGGCTGCGATTGCTGACTGTGTAGCGCTTTGTTGCTGTCCATGTGCGATCATAAACCTTCTTACTCTTACTTTCGTCAAGGTCCCGTGGATGATAGGACGACGGTGTTTAGGCGGCGGCCGGAAGAGCAAGAAGAAGCGGAAGAAGCTACCTCACAACAGAAGACAACGGCGGGGAAAGATCAATGGTGGTGGAGATGAGTATCATCATCATCATCATAATAATAATAACCATCATCACCTCCGGTTTGAGACAACGGAGGGGGGAGAGAAATGCGGATGCGGTGGTGGTGGTGGAGGAGGATGTTATGGCGGCGGAGATTATGATGATCACCGGTTTGTGGTAGAGAGAGATGGGAGTTTGACAAAGGAGGAGGAGGAAGAGAATGGGGAGAAAACGACATCGGTTAAAGGAGGAGGAGGAGATAATGATGAGTCGAGAATAAGTGCAAGAGTTGAAGCCGAGAGAGTGTGGTTAGAGTTGTATCAGATTGGTCATCTTGGATTTGGTAGAGTCTCCTTCACTGGAATTCAATGATTGACGATGATCAATTTGTAGAATTTTTAGTTATATTCGAATAAATATATATAATGTGAATCTTTTTAGTTAATTATCTGTTCTATATATATTCTCTATATGATAGATTGCGTTAGTGAACGTTTTCGCATAAATGACAATATACCTGCAAAAAATTGTTCATCCAATTAATTACAATATCCTCAAGGCCTGTTCGCATTCTTAGAGACTCCTTTAAAGTTTTGATTCATATAACGTGATAATATTTAAACCTCATTGTTATTAGTATATGGATTCTTAATTTCTCTATGTATTCGTATGTTACTAGCCTATGTAGTACCAAACTCAAAACATCATAGAAAACACAATAATTCGGATATTCTTTATATATATCAATCAACAGGCCCGTTCATAAATAGTTTTAATTATTGGGCCTAGATACGAGACCCACTAACAAAACAAAAAGGTCTGCTCGTAACCGACCGTGCGCATTTTAGTTGACACCCAAAATAATAATGTTATCGTGCTCTAATGTTACACCGACCGCGCACAATACCCTTTCCACCTTTTTGGCTTGTGCCTGACATAGTTGTGTTTCTCATTCAGTTCATTCGCTCGCTCTTCCCCGCCTTTAGTAAACGATCGAGAGAGAGAGAGACAGAACGAGTTAGTGAAGATATGGAGAGCGAGCCGACTCGAGTGATGGTGGCTGTGAACGAGTCGACTCTCAAAGGCTATCCACACGCGTCGATTAGCAGCAAAAAGGCGTTCGAGTGGACGCTGAAGAAGATCGTTCGGTCTAATACCTCTGGCTTCAAGCTTCTCTTGCTCCACGTTCAAGTTCAGGACGAAGATGGTTTACTTATCTCTCCCTCTCTCTCGATCCTCTAATTATAAAAATTTCTTGATATTTGGAATTTGAGTCTGTATCTGTTTAAGGGTCCTGAGGCTAAATTTGGTGTTTCTATATGTTCTCAAGGCTAAAAAAACTAGAGATTACTCATTATGTTAGTTGATTGTGTTTTGGATTTGCTTAGAGATATTACAGAACAGGCTTCCTTCATGATGTTACTTTTTTTTTTACCTTTGATTGAGAACA
This sequence comes from Camelina sativa, assembly GCF_000633955.1. Lineage (NCBI taxonomy): Eukaryota > Viridiplantae > Streptophyta > Magnoliopsida > Brassicales > Brassicaceae > Camelina > Camelina sativa. Next base: position 6,616,026 of record NC_025704.1, on the reverse strand, counting down.
ATGCGATATATTGCCAAGTTTTGTTTTGGTGATCTTACTTGTTTTGATCATGAATTGGGAAGCAGGTTTTGATGATATGGATAGTATATATGCATCTCCTGATGATTTCCGACAAATGAGGGAGCGTAACAAGGCTAAAGGACTTCACCTTCTTGAGTTTTTCGTTAATAAATGTCATGAGATTGGGGTAAAAATGACTCTTTTTTTTAACTCATGAGTCTTTATGCCTCTGACTTGTATGTATCACAATAAACTTTTGATGGTTCTGATACATGTAAGTTGTTGGAAACTTGTAAGGTTGGGTGCGAGGCCTGGATCAGGAAAGGTGATCCCACAGAAGTGATATGCCATGAAGTGAGGCGGGTCAGGCCAGATTTTCTGGTTGTGGGAAGTCGTGGTCTCGGCCCATTCCAAAAGTATGTTCAATTCTCTCACACACACCTCAAGTAGACTTATCATTGCTTTATAGTTAGACCTGTATCAATAAACTTTGGCATGGTTTCTCACCATCCAGAACCATGTTTTCGATTTGAAAATGCCAATCAAGGGAGATTTAAAAGTTTCTATTGCTGCCTTATTTGCGTTTGGGAAAAAAATACAGATCAAGAATGAGTTATCTTGTTAGATTCAATGCAACAGCCGATAGGGTTGCAGTTTATTTTACGAGGTGTGATCATATGCATCAAACACTGCCTATGCTTTAGAGATTATACTACGGTAATCGTGTGTACTTGCTTGAGCTTAAAATCACAGACTATTGTGTGATCAATTCAACACTTGTTTCTATTGGACAGGGTATTTGTTGGAACTGTGAGTGAGTTTTGTGTGAAGCATGCAGAATGTCCAGTCATTACAATCAAACGTAGTGCTGAAGAATCTCCACAAGATCCAGCTGATGACTAAATTCCAAAAGCAACACAAACACCATGCGGTGAGCTTCATGTCTGCTGAATCCCCGCAAGCTTTTGAGAGACAATAAATGGTGTGTTGCAGTACAGAAGAAGAAAAAAAAGTAGCAAAACTCTTTCGATTGATCTAGTAAGTGCGTCTTGTATTAGATATTCGATGAATAAACAAAACAGCATCATATATAGTTTTATTACTTGTGTTCATTTTCTAAGACGTGAAAACAAAAACGTTCTTTCATTTGTTGTGTTAATCTTTCGACTCTTCCATGTTTTTCATATATGGGTTGGATCTGTTACATAATATATATTAGATTCAGTTTTGAAATTAATTATAATGCCAAATAGAAACAAAACCAAAATCTGGACGGATATTTAAATATTTGTTATCTCTTGACTACTGGCTGACCACGTCCGAATACTAGTTTTGGAACGCACGTCTTCTTGAACTTAAATTGAAGTAAAACTGTGGAATGTTTCCTCTGGTGCCGAAGTTTTCTAATCTCATCTTCAAATAGTGTAATGCTATGATGTTTCTCCGATGATGCTGCCTTTAGTAGAAAGGGTTCTGTAAGCGAAAGAATGGATAGGATCAGCGATCTACCAGATGGGATTATTATCCGCATTTTGTCTTTCCTCTCGATAGATGAAGCTGCTTCAACTTCGGTTCTCTCCACGAGATGGCGTGATATGTTTGCCTTCACACCACATCTCCATTTGTCCCTTACCAAACCAAGAAAATTCTTGCCTTTCGTTGATCACCGACGATATTTCATGGATTTCGTGGATCGAGTGTTGGCTGTTTCAGGCAATTCCGCCATAAAGAGTTTCACTCTGAAATGTCGACTTGGTGTTGGCTCAGCTCATACCAACCGTTGGATATGTAATGTGCTGAACCGTGGTGTCTTGGATCTTCATCTTGACGCAAAAGCTCAAGAACCACTAATCTTCGAGGTCTTTGCTTGCAAGACACTTGTTAAGTTGAAACTGAATCGTTTCGAAATTCCTATGCTTCCTGAGGATGCTTCTCTTCCAGCTCTTAAGATTATCTCTCTTCATTTCGTTACATTTTATAACCTTGACGCATTTGAAAAGCTTATCTCTGCTTGCCCTTTACTTGAGGAGTTGATCATGATTTATATTGCGTGGGAACTTTGGAAATGTTCTCACATCTTCTCCTGTCCAACCCTTAAGAGACTTACCATTGGATGTATCGGTTTTAGTGTTGAGTTGGGGAGCATGAGTTTTGATAATCCAAATCTTGTCTACTTGGAATACTCTGATTTTGTTCAGCTTCAGTATCCAGTTGTTAATCTTGACTCCCTTGTTGAAGCTAAGATAGGGCTTACAATGAAAGAGGGAGGTCCTGATAATTGCGATCCATCGAATCTGATAAGGGGATTAAGAAATGTCGAGATCCTCAACTTATCATGTCCTGAAACTGTGGAGGTAGTAACTGTTTTGTTTCTTGCTGTAATGGTTACTATAAAAAAATGTTAATGTTCCAAAAGATTGCAATTTGTTGATGATGACTAGTTCATTTTTATTTATGTTTTAGATTTTTGGGATCTTCCATGAAGCAATGCCTATGTTCGCAAACCTCTTACATTTAACTATTACATCTGAAGTGGATTTCTGTTCATCTGTTTCGTCTCTACCATCTCTGCTGAAGAAAGCTCCAAATTTACACACTCTTGTCATCAAGGTATGATCCCAAAACCCGAAAATATTGTTGGAAAAACGCAGTTTACAATTTCTAATAAACTTTTCTCTTGCTTCAGGGTATCTTGCGCCATGATAATCCTGTATCTGAGTGCGAATGCTTCTTAGGATGTTCTCGTTTATCTTCATGTCCTGTGAAGGTCTTAGAAATAACAGAGTACGAAGGAAGTATCAAAGAGCTGGACCGAATGAAGCGTTTCTTGGAGGAGTTGTCATGTCTTGAGCTCGTTAAAGTTTGCGCCTCCGCAAAAGACGACAAAGAAAAGTTGCGGCTCTCCACGGATTTGCTAATGCTTTGTAGAGCTTCTTCTCAATGTGAGATCAAGGTCGAGTTTTCTTGAGAGTCACCATATTGGCTCTCATGTTTGCCCAATTCTGTTGGAACATGAATCTACTTACTGTTGTGTTGGACCACACTGAGCTCTCATGCGTAGAAAACGAGAGAATACGTTATGACATTATATAAGGAAAAAGGTAATATATCTACTGCTTATGAAGAACATTTCCATAAGCTTTAGTTAAAAACAAAACGGTAAAAGTTAAAAGGTTGAGGTGGGTTTAGAAACTACACGCACACGGCACACACACGGCACACACACGGCACACACAATGACACAAACATCAACGGATACTATAAACCATTGTAAAATCAGACATAATACTTCTTTCTTCTTCATTCTTTCTGCTCCACAATCACTAATGGTCTCTTCCAAGTGCAAAAAAGTATTCCAGCAGCTTCATCATGCCTACACAATCAAAATGAAGGTTTGATCAATATTCATGATTATATAACACATACATGAATATAGAGTCATTGCAAGAGTTTGGAATCGGTGGGTTTCAGGTTTCACGTAAGAGAATAAACATAAATGATACATCCGTGATCTCAAGACACAAAGCAGGGGCTGCTTCAGCTCTGGGGTTTGCAACCGTTTGGTGGCTCAACTAAGTGAGTTCCCTCAATTCAAAGATCTACCCAATTATGATAAGCATACAAACCTAAAATCTCTATGGCTGTTATTTAAGGGCATCAATACTTTCAAAAGAGTGTTCCTTTTTACACTATATTTAGTAATACTAAAAGCGGTAATTTAGTTATATACCTTGCTAGCAATATTGTTGGAGAGCCAATCAAGGCCTTCATACAGACCTTCGCCAGATGTGGCACATGTGCTTTGAATGTACCTGTTAAAAGGAAACACATAAAGATGAATTCTACCACACTGTGTGATCAATCTAACCACATTAAGATTGAATTCTAGAAATTAGAAAGAAGAAAACTTTACCAATGGCGTTGGCGAAGAGAGTGAAGACCAAGCTTGTCAGTTATTTCTGCAGCATTCATTGCATTAGGAAGATCTTGTTTGTTGGCAAATACAAGAAGGACAGCATCCCTCAGTTCATCCTGCAAACAGGGTAAAAATCAGACTATGGAAAGGTGTTCCCATCTTACTGTGATACAAGAGGAAAAACCAGAAAGAAAGCTAACCTCATTTAACATGCGATGTAACTCATCCCTCGCCTCCACAACTCGGTCCCTGTCGTTGCTATCAACCACGAATATAAGACCTTGAGTGTTCTGGAAGTAGTGCCTCCACAGGGGACGAATCTGTTTTTCAAGGAAGTTGCTTTCATAATGTCAAATAAGAAGAAGACAAACACTCATAGATAATGGACACGGAGATAAAAAGAAATACAGGTGGATGTACTATTCAAATTGTGGTTTCATGATACATATAACCAGGCAACACAAAAGATCATTACTTGAATTACGAGGACACTATACTATGGATCTAGGCAAGACTTAAAATTTGTATACCTTGTCTTGACCCCCAACATCCCAAACAGTGAAGCTGATGTTCTTGTACTCAACAGTCTCCACATTGAATCCTGGAAACAAACACCTCTTACAACATCAAAATTTGAGAAGCAAAGAGCAAGAGAGAATTACATAAAAATCCACAGAGACATAAAAGTAAAGAAACACATTGACAACAAACAGTATGATTGGAAGAATCCTCAAAACTAACCGATGGTAGGGATGGTGGTGACGATTTCTCCAAGCTTGAGCTTGTACAAGATAGTAGTCTTACCAGCAGCATCGAGACCTACCATCAGAATCCTCATTTCTTTCTTGGCAAATAGCCTGCTGAACAACTTTGTGAAATTAAGCCCCATTTTCCTTTATGCTATATTCCTGTATCCAAAAAAAGAATAAACACAATTAATCAATAAAGAACAAAGCTTTATTCAAATCTCTCTGCAACACAATCAGATTAACAAACACGATCAGGTCAACAACAACGTTTATATTTCAAAACAATCCCCAACACAAAAATTTCAACCATACCAGATAAATCAATTTTAAATCTTTTTAGCTATTGATACTCTTAATAACGATCGAAATTAAAACTCAACATACCAGAGGTGTTTTGAGAAAAAGGAAGATACAGGATTTGAATCGATGAATGGGTGTGAGAGTTTGTTTACCTTTCGAAAGAAGCTCCAAAGAAGGATCTGTCTTGTATGTAGAAGAAGCAAGCCCGTGAGTTTCGATGAGACAATCTCTCTCTCTCACTCTTTCTCTCCCTCACAGAAAACTCTATAAATAGAATATTCATCATCGATATGGTATATTATTTATCTCTATTTTCAAATTCGTCCCTAAAATATATCAATATTTCGGATTTCACTAAAAATTACAGACTACAGTTTCTATACCCAATCTTTTTTACTTACTCTCCACTCAAATTCGCTTTCTTCCAGTAGCTGAAACTTGCTCTTCCTCTCCTAACCATGGCGGTATGTAACTGCTTCCTTCGAGCTCCACCGCTCTCTCGCTTACTCCTACCGGTCTTATCTCGCCGAGCTTCTTCTACTCTATCCCCCGGTTATGGTCGGTTCAAATCAACCGTAATGTTTTCCTCCGCCGTGAACCGGAGCACACCTTTGACATCACCGGTCCGAGCTGCAGTAAAACGCGTCTCGCGTAGAGAAGATGATGAAGTAGCTTCGGGTAATTTCCCTATCTGTTGCTATTTATACTCTAGTTCTTCTGTTTGATTGATTTACGTTTGTTTGGGATTTATGAAGCTTCTGATCTTGAATTTGAGACGCCTTTGAAGATAGTTGAGTATCCGGATCCTATACTACGGGCTAAAAACAAGAGGATTGGTGTTTTTGACGAGAATTTGAAGAACTTGGTTGATGCTATGTTTGATGTTATGTACAAGTAAGTCCTAAAGGCAAGTTACTACTACTTAGTACGTAGTAACACAGACAAACACAGAATGATGATACTGTGATTACATGCTATTGAACAGAACGGATGGTATTGGGCTCTCAGCACCTCAAGTAGGTCTCAATGTTCAGCTCATGGTTTTTAATCCAGCTGGGGAGCCTGGTGAAGGAGAAGAAATTGTTCTTGTTAATCCAAAAATCAATAAGTTTTCGGATAAGTTAGTACCGTTTGATGAAGGGTGCCTATCTTTCCCGGGGATTTATGCTGAAGTAGTTGTATGTCCACCCTTTCTCAATTGAATCACCAAATTTTGTGTTTCAATTCATTTGCTCATTCAGTTTTTATTGGTTGGTTTTTGCTTTCAGCGACCACAATCTGTCAAGATTGATGCAAGGGACATTACTGGTGCAAGATTTTCAATCAGTCTATCACGTTTACCTGCACGGATCTTTCAGCACGAATACGACCATCTGGAGGTTCTTTCTCCACTTTCATTTTGATTATCTGTGCTTGATTATATAGCAATGAAAACACACAGAACATACATTTATTTGAATGGCTGTAGTTGTGTATATATACAACTGGAAGAAACCATATTAAAAGGTTGATATATTTCGATGTCTTGACATTGAAAAGTGACCTCATCTACTCTTGGCCTTATCTTTGTTTTTTACATTTGTATCTGGGCAATTGAGCATGTTGGTTTTCATGGAGGTTTTTGGTATTGCTGTGTGAGTATCACTTGCAAGCTGTCGTTTCGGTCTGATGGAACAATCTGTCAATTACAGGGAGTTCTCTTCTTCGACAGAATGACGGATCAAGTTCTTGATAGCATTCGTGAAGAGCTAGAGGTGAGTAAAACTGTAATAGGACAGAGTCTTAAGCTACAATACTTCTCGTGGATAAATCACCCTTTGCATCTAAGTAGTGACTTTGGTGAACATCTTTACGTTAAGTAGTTTATTGTCTTAAAAGGTTTGTTATCATCGTAATTCTACAATATTCCTGACAAGTAGTGTACCACAGGCCCTAGAAAAGAAGTACGAAGAAAAAACTGGATTGCCAAGCCCTGAAAGAGTACAAGCACGACAAAAACGGAAAGCAGGAGTTGGTTTTGGCAAACGTTGATGAGACATTCTCGTTCAAATTCCCTTTCATCTTCGTGTAGGATATGAGTTAAACATTATTTCTAAGTTTGAGATTTTAAACTTTGTCCTCTTGGGTTTTTCTCCTCAAAAATTTCTTCTTATATTCGACTGCAGGATTTACCTATGTTATAGGAAGCAGACAATGACAAGAAACACGTTTGCTTTTCTAAATTTAGAGGAGCTATGTGACGCCAATCTCCCAAACAGGATGTACGGTTGAGACACAAATCATATATTACATAATCTTTTTTTGGCTGAGTATTATATGTATTCAGATTGTCTGATGTTGGCCTATTAGCTTGAGCTTTGAAACTGCGTTTAGAACCATGTCGTGGTTTACCTTTATAAGTAAAATGCATTAGTTGTTTACTTGTGTTGGAATTATTGGTAATTAGACTTTTGATACATTGTTTACCTCTCATTTGGTACATTTACTTTGCATCCCTCAGATCTATGGACTATAAAGAATTATATTGCTTGTAATATGTTCTATCATAACTGGTCCATGAAGTCATAACTGTTAGATTGTTGATTCACAGATAAAATCTTTCCTAAGCTATGGGTTGGGACCTCTTGTTTTGACTTATGACCAATTCAATACCAGTAGTCTATAACAGAATGCAATACATTGACATGCAATATGTTACATTTCATTTGCAAATGATTTATACAAACTAGTATAAGACAAAGCAAGGGGAATCAACCTTCTTTATTCGTATAATTCTATGATGTTTTAGCCTATCTTAACATTTTTACATAATTTCTTGCTCTAGTATTAGCAAGCATCATTATTAGACTGACTTGCAGCTTCTGGTGACTTTTCTGTTTTCAAACATTGTATTGGTGGTATAGTTTGTGTTTTCAGTTCACCGTGTGCTTCCCAGCAGAAAGGATCAAATGAGCTTGCTTTTTCTGTGGCTGGCTTAAGCTCTATGGTCGAAAGTGAGATTCCTGTGCATGGCAAGCTATCACTGCAGGCGAAGCGTATAGGTTGCTTTGTGTAGGTACCCTTTATGTTTATGTAGTTTATGTTTGATACAGCCACTGCGGAAGTTTCGTTGTGGCATCCTCCACCATCGCAATAGTATTGATCTATTATTATCGGATTGGCTACGTTGCTGACTTGAATATTTGAAAACATAACTTGTTTTACAGACCCTGACCCTCCCTATCATTAAACAGAATCAAAAATTTTCAGCATCTTTGAACTATCACATGCTTTTATCAATCCTCTTTGCCTCTATTCTGTATGCAAATGACTCTACAGGAAAATTTTACCTGCCAGGATTTTATTCGAACTCCATTCGTAGTTTCATGCATCGTGACATCACGGACAGTAATGTTTGAAACACACGCTTTTGTATTGTCCTTTCCCAGTCCTCCGATGCTAATTCCATGGCCAGGCCCACAGTCAACATCATGTATGTAGATATTAGAGCATCCAGTTTGAATTGATATACAATCATCTCCTGTAGAATGAAAGAAATTATTATTTCTTCATGCTGATTTGACTTTCAGTGTCTTATTAAGAATAAGTTGACTTGTAATATCTTTAATTTAAATAAAATGGGACTTGTTTGATGTCTGTGGTTACCACAAGCCAGCGTGCTGCGGTAAATAACGGCATCTTGAGAGTTTTGCAGGTGGATTCCATCTGTGTTGGGGGAATCTCCGGGGGATGAAGTTGTAAAATCAGACACTTGAATGCTCATGCAATTATCAAACTTGAGGTGGGTTTGAGGGCTGTTTTGTATGGTTATTCCATTGACTGTTACACCATTACTCCCGTAGAACCTCAAAGCCTACATGCACTCCAAGGTAAATGAAAATAAATTTAAGTTTCAATTGTTGATTTGAGTTTGACTCCATCCATGAGATTTAGACAAGGTAACTTACTGTTGGTTTAGTCTTTGGCATTTTTGTACCCAGTTGTTCTTTCACCTTTCACAGTTGAAAAAGAGTAGAAGCAAAAGTTATTGCAAGCTAGAGTTTCCAATTTTGTTTAGCTAAGAAAATTGAATATATATTTTTACCATGTCGTTCGTAGTTGTTGACTCTGACTCATCAGCTGGATCATAGTCAGGTGACTTGTTCCACCATACTGAGCCTCGTCCATCAATAATTCCTTTTCCTTTTATAGTGATTCCTGTAAGTGATTTGAATTCTATCCATTGCAAGAGACCTGAACCCCATGCACTTGAACTCGTTGGAGCTATGATCTTTCCATCTAGCTGCACAGTATCAAAATACTTCAGTCGTGACTATATAACTTAAAATGTTAATAACATTTCGTTGTTTGTGTTATCTTGAAAACTCACCTGAAACACGATGTTCTCTTTACATCCTTTTCCCAGGAAGGAAACAGGTCCAACAAGGAACGTAGAATCAGATGGAATTAATAATGTTGACGCTGCCACCTTACAAGCTTCCTCCCAAGCATCTTCGAAAGCCTGCGGTATAAACGGTTCCATTATATATCAAGAAAACAGTTATGTACGCAGCTAACCATAGAAATGCTCACTAACCTTTGTGTCATCACTTGTCCCATCACCTTTTGCGCCATGGTCAAGCACATTGATTGTTGCGGAACTTTCCCCTTCGGCGATAGACCTGCGGTTTCCTTTCCAGTATACACTCTGCCTAGCGTCACAAGTTCCAAATCTCGAAGAGAGTAAGGAGACTAAGAGGAGAAAGTTGAGGGAAAGATATTTCAAGGTTAGTCTATTCATCTTTAATATTGAATAAGTATTTGTTTCTAGGAAGAATGTGTTAAGATATGGAATGAAGAGGAAATGGTGAAGCGAGGCTCATATTTATAAGTAGAGAAAAGCACTGTTACGCATATGAATTTTGAATCTAGGATGCAGTTAAACAGTTAGATGAAGACAAAAGGCCTTGGAACTCTCTTCCTCTTCAAGCATATTCTCCTCATTTGCTATATTTTATGATATTAGCAAATAAATAAATAAAGATGATGGGGTTTTACTTGATTGATCAGCTTGTTCTATTGACCGTATCATCACACTTTACTTGTGATTTGGCTTTGATTTGTTCTTGAAAATCATCATACAACTTCAACATCTTTACTTACAATTAGGCGTTGAATTTGTTCTTGAATAGGCGTGTTTTCTTTTGGTCTCTACTAACAACATCTTAGTGTTCTCTAGCATTAATTTCATTAAATGGTTTTCATTAGTGTTCGTTCTTGTATTACTGATCTTGAGGGTTTATGTGCAGTACGTAGTTGCTGAAACTGATTGCTTTCGTTTATAACAGAGTATGGGTCCGGTCAGATACTTAACCAGTCCTGGTAAGGTCTTCGGTTTAATAAAAACCAAAATCCATTTTATCAGGTATCACTAGGAATGGCGAAAGAGTCAAGAAAAGTTGCCATATAATTACAGGTATATATCCCACGTAAACCTTATCATCAGATAATCTTCTTAAATGTTTAGTTCCTTAAATCAAGCACCGTAATTTATGTTAAATCTATGGTGTCACTGAATCTTTTAAAAATCTAGTTAGTCATCTTCAACTCAATTTTACAAAAATCCATTAGTTGCAAAGACAGTAGGATGCTCGATACGGTTTTGTGTTCGTTGTGCTAGACTAGAGAGACTAGAGAGAGTAAACAAACATATGGGAATTTCTGGTTTAATTATAAGCATATTAGCAAGGTTCAATGTACGTATGAAATTAGTAAAACTCGTGACCTTGAAGATACACGTGCATGAGTCCGGAGTCCCTGGTAAAAGGATATATAGGCTGCTGTAGATTAGCACGTTGCTACGTGTATGCATCCCATGCGTTGACTGTTGAATTATTCTAGTATTTGATGATTACATGATCTTCTTGGTAAGCCTATTGGTTACCAAAATTGGAATAATCTAATCACTCGTTTTATTTGAAATTCTTGTTACTATTTTATTAATTTTCTCTTGCTTTGGCAGTTGAAAGTGTGATATATAAATTTTGTCTTCAAGTAACTGATTTTTTTGTCCTCTTTCTCAATACCTTTTGTTTCTTCTTGTTTTGTTTGTTAAAGGCTCTTTCTCAATATCTTAAATGTATTAAGTACAGGATAGGTAATGTTTTTTGGTTTTGGTTTCAACGAGATTGGTAAACGTGGCAACATTAGACTAATTTTGCAATACTTTTGATGGTTCAGTTTTTGTTATTATCATACGGGGGAAAAATGTTGGATAGCAAAGCAAGCCACATGAAGTTGGTCATAACGCGCAAGTCACATGAACAATATTTTTCGAGTACTCTGTAGAATTTGTGTGTGGCCAACAACTCGCGTAAGACATAATATTTGAAAATTGCATCATTGTGTAATCTTAACCCGTGATTTGATGTAACGTTTTCTACATTCGTATTCGTATATATAATCATTTTATAATACCGTTCTTTTTTTGTCAACTTCTATATTAACGTTTTTGCTGTACGGATTTGCACGCAATTCTGTGAATAACGCCAATTTTTCTGATGGTTTAGTCTAATATCGTGTACGAAATTCACTCTTTTTGTCGTAACCATTATTTATCTACAATTGGTGATTCCTAAATTGTTGGCACATCAGATTCCAATGATTGTTTAACCAAAGATCGTATTCTCTCAACGGAGGCAAATCTCTTATTACTAATCGTCAATCAGAGAAGAGTATAACAAGCCCATAACCTTTAAGGCCCATATCCTTTTATGAACCCAACGGTCGAATCAGACACACAACATCATCGTTTAGTGGAACCAAATCTTGTCGCTTTTCTATTTTATGCTGACTTGGCGATATCGTAATTCCAGATTTCCTTTTCTGACAAAACAACATAAACAAATACCGAAAAAGCGAGGAAGGTGAATCAGTGTACGCCACGCTTCTCTTAACGCTCCATACTCCTCTCGATCTCAACCGTCCGATTATATCATCGCTTTTTCCTAACTAAAATCTAACCGTCTATTAAAGAAGCTTACCATACACCTAACCGCATGAAAAAAGATTCAACAACCATTAAAAGCAGTCAAACACAAATGACGTGAGTCTAAGATATTCCAACCAAAACACGCCACGTGTTGGGATACTCTTCCTTGAGCGCGGACGTCAAAACTAACTATCAACTAAAACTTTGAAACCACCTCTTGGGTTCCGCTTCCTCTCTGCCATCCCAACATAAAAAAATAAAATAAAAAATAAAACGAAACACAGAGAGAAGAGAAAACCACAAATCACGAATAGAGAGAGAGAGAGAGAGATTTGCCATTTCCGGCAAGGAAGAGTTTTATTCTAGGGTTTGTAGTTGCTGCTGAAGCAAAAACGATGAAGTGAAATTTCGGCGGAGACTGACTTTTCAGGTATGACGGCGCCGGAACTGTTTCTTCTTTGTCTAGCTTGAGGTTAGTTTTATAGATTAGGAAGGGTATAAGGTTGTATGTAGTTTGGTGTGAATCTATGTTAACTAGATCGGAGTTTAAATGTAGAGTTATTATGCTTTTTTTTGGTGTTTCTTACTTTTAGATCTTCTTTACTGTCTCTGTGCTTGTTTGGTCATTTTTGTTTCAGTTTTTGGTTCGTGTGATAGGGGTTTTAACTATGTACTGATGTTTTTGAGTTTGTGTGTTTTGGTCTTTAACAGATTGACGAATTCAATTAAAAAAGTTGTTGGATATGGCTTCTGTGGGGACGTTACCTGCTTCATCTATGGCTACAAAACAAAGCAATGCTTCCATATGTGCTGCTGACAAACTACCTGAAGGGATTAATGAGATGAAGATTAAAGATGATAAGGTTGAAAGAACTCTCACATTCAATTAGTAAGATTGGACACACTTGGGTTTGGGTTGGTCTCTTCTTTGATTTAACTTGTTTTCTTCTTGCTGGTTTTGCTTAATAGGAAATGGAAGCAGCTGTGGTTGATGGGAATGGAACTGAAACGGGTCACATTATTGTTACAACTATTGGTGGTAAAAATGGCCAACCTAAACAGGTTAGCTTGTTTAACATTTGTGTTTTCGATGATTATCCATATTTTTGTATGTTAATAAGAGAAGTTGACAGACTTGTGGTTTCTGTGTTGTGTGACGTGAAAATATAGACTCTTATAGCTCTTTCTTTTTGTCCTTTCAGACCATAAGTTATATGGCAGAGCGCATTGTTGGACAAGGTTCTTTTGGAATCGTCTTTCAGGTAGTGTTTCGATTAGATACATTGACTAATTTATTTTACTTAAGTGGCTGGTGTGCATATATATACTCAATGTAGATAACTTTTTTTTAATGATTTCGTTACTTGTATATTTGCAGGCCAAGTGTTTAGAAACGGGGGAAACTGTTGCAATCAAGAAAGTTTTGCAAGACAAAAGATACAAGAACCGTGAGCTGCAGACGATGCGGCTTCTTGATCACCCTAACGTTGTATCCCTCAAGCATTGTTTCTTCTCAACGACAGAAAAAGATGAGCTGTATCTCAATTTGGTCCTTGAATACGTTCCTGAGACTGTTTATCGCGTCTCAAAGCACTACAGTCGAGCAAATCAGAGGATGCCCATGATATATGTTAAACTCTATACTTATCAGGTAATTTTCTGTCAGCCCACCTGAATGTGTACTTTGATCTTCTGATATACAATGGGTTATTCAACATTGTTGCCTTGATATTCTAAAAATTTTCTCTGCCTTTCTGTTGTGGATACAGATTTGCAGAGCTTTGGCATATATTCATGGAGGAGTAGGAGTATGCCACAGAGACATAAAACCACAGAATCTTCTGGTTCGTGTCTTAAGTTGAAATGTTGGTCAGACTTTTCCGTGATCTACATATATATGCTTGATTAATCTTGTGCTTTTTGTAGGTTAATCCTCATACCCATCAGGTCAAGCTCTGCGATTTTGGTAGCGCAAAAGTTTTGGTATAACATCTATTAGCATTGACTTCGTTTTCATATGGAAAAATTGGCACATTTTCTGGTGCTAAGCAATGTTACTAGTCCTAACCTCTTTAGCTTTCCCATTCTTTAACAGGTCAAAGGCGAACCAAATATCTCATATATCTGTTCCCGTTACTACCGAGCACCTGAGCTTATTTTTGGAGCCACAGAATATACAACAGCAATTGACATATGGTCTGCAGGCTGTGTTCTTGCTGAATTACTCTTGGGACAGGTGGTTTGACTTTTCCATCATAATCTTTTTATACTTTATGATTTGAATCGCCGAATGATGTCTAAAGTTCTGTATTACCAAATCTTTGGCTGGTCCAACTTTTGGGTAGCCTCTTTTTCCAGGTGAAAGTGGAGTCGACCAGCTAGTCGAGATAATTAAGGTACTTCAATTTCTTTAAACCGACCATAATCTTAGCCATTGTGTATTGGACATGGACTGAAGAGGCTCCAATTTCTGCTATTGATCACCATTACTTCTTCTGTATTGTGTGGTTACAGGTTCTTGGAACACCAACTCGGGAGGAAATCAAATGTATGAATCCAAACTACACTGAATTCAAATTCCCTCAAATAAAGGCTCATCCTTGGCATAAAGTAAGCAAATACATTAATCAGTCTCTCTCTCCCAACATCACTCCATATTTTTTCGCCTTTGCTGATGGAAAAACCTGTTGTTTATTTAAAAGATTTTCCATAAGCGTACACCTCCAGAAGCTGTAGACCTCGTCTCAAGACTTCTCCAGTATTCTCCAAATCTCAGATCAACAGCTGTAAGTTCATGAAATGGATCCTGTTTCACATCATACTTGATCTTCATTTGGTTGATAACCGTTAATATACAAACTAATTGTAATTGTAGATGGAGGCCATAGTCCACCCTTTCTTCGATGAGCTACGTGATCCCAACACACGTCTTCCCAACGGTCGTCCCTTGCCTCCTCTCTTCAACTTTAAACCTCAAGGTCCGTCTCTTCCACATATATGTAACATATGCTTTTGTTTCATTTCCATTTCTACCATAAAAAAGGCTAAAGTGTGTGTTTTTGTTAAATTTGTAGAGCTAAAAGGAGCAAGCGTAGAGTTGTTGTCCAAGCTTTTACCTGACCATGCCAGAAAACAATGTTCCTTCCTGGCTCTCTAAATCTCCCTCTCTCCGTCTTCCTATGTATGTGTGTGTATGTAGGCACACAATGCTTATCGCTAAGTAATGGAGTTAGCTTCTCAGGATTATTATAATTAGCTTTCATCTCTCATGTGTCTGTGCTGGTTATTGTCTCGGTCTCTTGGATGATAGACATTCTTTCCCAATCAGAAGGCTTTGTACCTTACTATATACGATGATTAATGTAATGTATGTAACGGTCTTTGACTCGATGCAGTCATGTTGGATACTAAATTATGAATTGACCTTCTCGCTCGTCACGTGTCATATCTTTTGTACGCCATGCATCAAAGCTCATTTTTCAATGCTTCGCCAAAATTATTTCAAAATAGAGCCTTAAATGTACTTATGTACAGTAGACTTAGATATAAAAATTTATTTATGAGAAATTCGAGTTTGAGTTTAACCAATTTCACTTCGACAAAAAAAAAAAAAAAGTTTAACCAATTTCACTTCCTCAAAGCAATAATGTGTGATTATTTATAGAAACAAAAAATTAGTGTTTCGGAAAATGCCTCTAAGCACAACATGTGTCGTGTTAAGCGTTAACGTGTCATTATCAAATTTTGGTTTATTTAGTTAATTAAAAACATCTCGGGTTTAATTGTTGAAGTAGGAGAAAGTATAGGGCATAAAACGTAAAAGTCTGAAAAATCGAATATCTTTTTTTTAGAAATCAGACTTTTTTTTTTTTTTTTTTTGTTTCACTGTTTGTTGAGTAAACGGAACAAAGCTCTCTCTCACCGACGGCGACAGTAACATTGCCGGAGGCGGGAGTGCTTCTGCGAATCTGTAGCTCAAAATCAAAAATTCTGGGTATGAATCTTATTCTCGTACTAGATTATTATTTATTTCATTCAATTCAGCTCGTTCACGGTTACTGTTCGACTCAGTAAGAGTTCTCTCTCGGTCAGGCCGATTTCGCTGGCTCCGTTTTGTATCATTCTTCAAAACTTGTTCCGATCGAAAACCACTGTAGATAGAACACAAATTCGTAGAATCTCTATAATTCTCAAAATTTGATTATTACAAACACTTCTTTTTTTGCTCCTTCCTTGTCTGCGTTTGATTATGTGAGATTCTGGAAGAAGTTCAAGAAAATTTGAGGACATGCTTGGCATTTTGAATTTCTTAAAGGCACAAATTGTTTTCATTTGGGTTTTTGTTACTGACAGATCTACAAAACCAATTCTTAAATGATGATCAAGCTTTGATACTTTTTGAGTTGATGAATTTTGGCAGGTGTACTACATTGGTGTTCCTTCCTTGATCCCATCAGATTACTACAACAATGGTACATTACGATCACTTGCTAAAGTTACACTGTTTTAAAGAGGGAATTATGAATCGAATTACTTTGTATACCTTACTATATATATTACATGGTTGGTTATGAAGGCGCAGGATTCTGCTGGTGATGACGATTATGTGGATTGGAATACCGATGATGATTTGGAGATTGATAACTTTCAGTCATCTCCATCTCCAGTACATTCCAGGGCCGATACTTTAGTTGGTGTAGCCGTGGTAAGCCTTCCTTGTTCTAAATCACGAATCTAACAATTTTATCAGTTTATATGCTTGAACAGAATCGTCCCTTTATGTGAACAACACGATTTTTTTTTTTATTATGTCAGACAACTAGTTCCTTGAGCTCTCCTACTACTGAGACAACTGACTTAGTTCAGATGGGCTTCTCAGACGAGATTTTTGCTACATTGTTTGACATGGGATTTCCTGTTGAGATGATTGCTAGAGCAATCAAGGAAGCTGGTGAGACTTTTTCCCTCTTCTTTTTCTTTTCTGTCTAGATATATGTTTCTTTGGTTTATCAATCTTTTGTGATACAATAATTTTACAGGACCAAATGCAGAAACTTCGGTTATTATTGATACTATCTCCAAGTACTCAGTGAGTTTGAAATATTTGGAATTTTGTTGTTTTTTCCTCTCGCCGTTTTTTATATCCAATGAATCTCTCATTCCTCTTTTATTTCTTTGTGAAGAGTGATTGTGAAGCTGGTTCTTCCAAGTCCAAGACTATTGATCATTTCCTTGCCATGGGATTTGATGAAGAAAAAGTTTTCAAAGCTATTCATGAACATGGTATTTACAGATTTTGTTTTTCTCCTTTTAAATAAGAACTAAAACTATATGAGTTTTTGACATTTGCTTTATAACCTCTCAGGAGAAGAAAATATGGAGAAAATAGCTAATGCACTCCTCTCTTGTCCAGTAAGTGATGTTGCAAAGATATAGTGTCTCTTTAACATTTAAAGATATATCTTAAATTTTGTTGATGTTTTGTAGGAGGCAGAGAAAGTAGCAGAAGTAAAAGAAGAAGACGACATTGATTGGTCTGATGATGAGATCAATTATGCTGATTTATTAATCTCTGATGATGAGGTATATTTCATTCATGGTGGTGATAAACATATGTTTAGTATCACACGTTTTAATTGTAAATGTATCTCACTGCTATTTATATGCATTTTTTAATCTGTTAAACCATGACAGGAGGATCCAAACTCCTCCAATGAAAATGGCAACCAAATACGTTCTTTGGTGAGAATGGGTTTTTCAGAGGTAGAAGCTTCTCTAGCTGTGGAGAGATGTGGTAACCTTACCTTAAACTATTGCCATTAGCATTAAATTTTAGCTCTTTTTTAATTCAGATTTCTTCTAGAGAAAGTGATCCGTCATAAACCAAATTGCATGTTTTAATGTTAATAACTTCTGGTCTTGTGACGTAGGCCTTGGATATGTATGCTGAGCATTGTGACTGTATTTTCGCTAACTGATACAGTTGTCATTAGTTCTGTGTTAGCCTCTGGCTCTGGATGTAGGCCTTAGATGTCTTTCTTGAGCATTGGCATCGTATTTCACTGATTGACATGGTTGCCAAACGTTGATATATATCTCACGTACCCTGAGTATTTTGTTACCTTCTTCCATCTTATCCACAATTATATGATTTAAATTTCAGGGAAAAATGTGGACATTGCAGAGCTCACGGACTTCCTTAGTGCTGCTCAGATGGCTCGAGAATTTAGTGAGTTCCACACTGATCCTGAAGAACAAAAGGTATGGCTAAAACTTGTTGAAAATATGTCTTTCTATAAGTTAATTCGTTTGGGCACTGATTTTGTGGAAAATTTGGTATGTGCAGCCTAGACATGATGTTAAGAAAAGGCGGTTAGAGTCGAATAGAGAGTCAAGGTCATCTGTTGATGATGAGCCGGTTCGCCTACCAAATCCAATGATAGGATTTGGGCTTCCAAATGAGCCAGGACTCATCACATCTCGAAAACTTCCAGAGTTAGCACGAGGTCCACCTTTTTTCTACTACGAAAATGTCGCCCTCGCACCTAAAGGTGTCTGGGAGACTATATCTCGACATCTATATGAGATTCTACCGGAGTTTGTGGACTCGAAGTACTTTTGTGCTGCTGCGAGGAAGAGGGGTTACATCCACAACCTGCCTATCAACAACAGATTCCAGATTCAGCCTCCACCAAAATACACTGTTAATGAAGCATTTCCTTTGACTAAAAAATGGTGGCCAGAGTGGGATACAAGGACCAAGCTGAACTGCATTTTGACTGTTACAGGCAGTGCCCAGTTAACTGAGAGGATCCGTACAGCCCTTGAGCCTTACACTGGAGAACCAGAACCGCCTAAGCATGTACAAAAATATGTGATTGACCAGTGTAGAAGATGGAACCTCGTCTGGGTGGGGAAGAATAAAGCTGCCCCACTCGAGCCAGATGAGATGGAGAATCTTCTGGGATTTCCAAAAAATCATACACGAGGTGGTAGAATGAGCAGAACTGAGCGGTACAAGTCTTTGGGAAATTCTTTTCAGGTAACTTCACACCCCATCTGCATAAGAATATTCTGCTTTGGAATAGTGGAATACTCTTTTATTTTGTGTATTCATTCATGGGTTGGTTAAACTTGTTTTAGGTAGATACTGTGGCCTATCATCTGTCTGTCCTGAAACCCATTTTCCCGAATGGTATCAAAGTTTTATCGCTTTTCACGGGTATTGGAGGTGGAGAAGTGGCGCTTCATCGTCTCCAAATCCGAATGAAGCTTGTTGTGTCTGTTGAGATCTCAAAAGTCAACAGAAATATTTTGAAGGACTTTTGGGAACAAACTAACCAAACTGGAGTTTTGATTGAGTTTGATGATGTGCAGAACTTAACTAATGATACCATCGAAAAATTGATGGAAAGATACGGTGGTTTTGATTTAGTTATTGGAGGAAGTCCTTGCAACAATCTGGCAGGTGGTAACAGAGTAAGCCGAGTTGGTCTTGAAGGTGCCCAGTCTTCTTTGTTCTTTGAGTACTGCAGGATTCTGGATGTTGTACGTGCAAGGATGAGAAGATCTTGATCCCTGAATTGAAGTTGATATGACTTGTCTTCTTAGTATCTTTATCTATAGCATCGTATCTGTTATTTTGGGATTAAAATCTAGTTGAACTTTATCTATAGCATCGTATCTGTTATGTAATTTGGCCGTACATCATTGATTGACATAAAGCCAACATAACTCTCTTGCTTTTTACACCAATGTATCTGCAGCTGCATCTTCACTTTTCTCTTCACGATCTTAACATTCATGTTCTGGAATTTATTCAACCAAAGAAATATGTCATCATATAACAACTCTGTAACTATGAATCGACTTTTTGCTTGTAGTGGAGTTTTTAGTTTTGCACGAAAGGCAATAAAATCCAGCCTGCAGTTGCATTACCTTCCTTTGAAATTCCTGCATCATAGTTACATTTACCATCTTCCCTTTAACTGTTGTCAAATCGTTTCGAGTTGGTTATTGCTTCTATTCTTGAAATAATAAATTAACCCATTCTAGATAAGAAAGCATGATCCCTATATAAGTAAAAGAGAAGTACAAAATTGAATTCGGGTCGGGTCAAAAATTAAAAAAATCCGAAATTAACAGTTGGATACTTGCAAATCGGATCATTTATTGGGTATGGATATAAACCCGAAATCAAACACAATAATTAATGTTAAGGAATTAAGTTTTAGACAATAATAATGAGCTAATATTTAGGGAAACTGTTTAAAGTTATTACCATAAAAATCAAGCTATTAAATTCGAAATTGTATATATAATGTAAACATATTTAATTTGGTTATATTATTTGAGATATCTATGGAAACAAGATAATCGAAATTTATATTACCAAATCATCATTTATTTCAGATTTTTAGAATTTTCTAAACGAAACTGTGTTTATAAATTCAAATTACTACATATGGAAAACAAGACTAACCTAATTATCTATGACCTCTATATATATAATCTTATTAGCAAACTATATATCACACATCTCCATTATTTCTTATGAAAACCTTTGTACAGAACATCTCATTATCAAGCCAAACAAATGCGTCATTGTTTATTTTTTGTTATAGGAACATTCATATTTCATGTCGTTTGTTTGTGAGTATACGAATTATGTAATCTATTTTGCAGCTTATTCTCAAAAACGCAAACATATAATGATTGTCTGTTCAAGAAATTATGCTTTATTTTTTTGCCTAATTTTTTTTTGTATGGTTAGTATACGCATTTTAACTTTGTGCCATTATTTTATTATTTATCTTTTTTTTCCACATCCATTTTATTACAGATCTAAATCATATATATTTGAATAAAAAATTGGCAAGCATGAATGACAGCTGATATTATATTTTTCCATTCAACATCATATACAAGAGGAGATAATCAATACGTTCCATATGTATCAAAACGCTTGGCAAGTATGAATTCCAACCGATATTATATTTTCTATAGTTTTTTTTCTTTGGATTTTTTTTTGTCTTTGACCATCTAAAGTCATGTATTAAACACATTCTTTGGTGCACAANAAAAAAAAAAAAAAAAAAAAAAAACACATTCTTTATTTTTCTACATGTTTTGCCAGAAAAAAAACAGTACTCCAATCGCAATCACTTATTAATCATAATATTTTGTATTTTTTGTACTAAAATTTTAAAACTATAAGGTTTATGAAATCATTTAAAGTAAAAAAATTACCTCATTTGAACCTTGGAGTGATCTTTTAATTTATTTAATGTTTGGTTGGAAAAAAAATTTTCCTCATTTGGATTACATAATATATTATAGGCTTTGTAACCTTACTTTAAGAACAAACAATGACCAAATATATATAATAACACTACATTATTAAAAAATGATCCAAAAATATAAGTTGATATATTTTTTGGATTGAAAATTCTGCTGTATTATAATCCTGTATTATAAGGATTTACAATATCTATAATATCCTAAAATTTTACTTCTCAATATCATATTGTCAAAAAGTTAATCAAATCTAACAATCTTATATATATACATATAGGATTTACAATATAGGATTCTCTTTTACAAAAATGCACGGGTTGGTTTGCAAAACTCACAATAATACGGTAGAGTTTATATTAATTGTTTACATATTTAGGCTAGGATTGATATTTTTTTGAATGCAATTCTTTATGGGTTGGTCCCTCAAAATATATTATGAGTGTGTATCTTTTGCAAATGCATATTTTTCTGCATACAATTTTTTAGTGGGTTGGTTCATTAAAATATACACTGTGAGTGTGTATTTCTTACAAATATATATATATACAAATCCAATATTTTACGGGTTGTTTTGTAAAAAATTATATTGTGATTATCTATTTTTTACGAATTGATTTTGTCAAATATAAAATGTAAATGCATATTATTATAATGTATATTTTTATACTAATATAATATTTTACGGGTTGGTCCATAAAACATATGATATGAGTGTGTATTTTTACAAATGCAATATTCTATAATACTTTACGTATATCTAATTTCTACTACAAATCATATTTAAATATATAAATATTCCCCTGCGCTGTAGCGCGGGTACGATCCTAGTTGATATTTTAAGATTCCAATCAACAACTTTGGCATTAATTTATCAACTAGGATTTAACCCGCGGTACATCGCGGGGCAATATTTTTAATTTTAAAAATTTAAAATTTATATTGTATTTATTTGTTATTTTATTATTGTTTTATTAATTTTAAAAATATAAAATTTTACAGGTATTTGATATAAGTATTCAAAATATAGGATTTTTGTAATGTTTTCAAAGTTTTAACCCGTGTGGTATATGTATAGTCTAGTAATACATTTATCTCCAGGTACACATCTAAAAGTGTTTAAAAAAAAAAAAAATTAGACTTAACTCCCTATATGGGATTAATGCCAACTCGTCTCACCAAAATCAAAATAAGGTTTTGCATGAAAAAAATAATTATAATAAGTTTTTTTATCAAGTTTAATTATGTTAATTGTTTTACCAAATTAGCATATTTTTATAGTTTATAATTTTTCCATGTCAATATATATAGTTTATGATAATTAATAGAATTTTTTTGGTAATTCCTCAAAAAAAAAAACACCAAATTATATGGGGGTTTTCAACGTATTTAATGTGACATTTATAATCGGATTTTTCGGTTTAGGAAATTTATTAATGTTAATATAATTATGGATATTGTAAACTTTTGTTATGGAAAATCTATTGCATATCATTAAAATTTGAGAGATTTTAGCATCCATAAAAGTGTTTAAAAAAAAAAAATATATATACTTAACTCCCTATATGGGATTAATGCCAACTCGTCTCATCAAAATCAAAATAAGTTTTTGCGTAAAAAAAATAATCATAATAAGTTTTTTTATCAAGTTTAATTATCTTAATTGTTTTACCAAATTAGCATATTTTTATAGTTTATAATTTTTTCATGTCAATATATATAGTTTATGATAATTAATAGAATTTTTTTGGTAATTCCTCAAAAAAAAAAACACCAAATTATATGGGGGTTTTCAACATATTTAATGTGACATTTTATAATCGGATTTTTCGGTTTAGGAAATTTATTAATGTTAATATAATTATGGATATTGTAAACTTTTGTTATGGAAAATCTATTGTATATCATTAAAGTTTGAGAGATTTTAGCATCCATAAAAGTGTTTAAAAAAGAAAAACAATTCTACTTAACTCCCTATATGGGATTAATGCCAACCGTATCATCAAAATCAAAATAAGTTTTTGCGTAAAAAAAAATAATCATAATAAGTTTTTTTATCAAGTTTAATTATCTTAATTGTTTTACCAAATTAGCATATTTTTATAGTTTATAATTTTTCCATGTCAATATATATAGTTTATGATAATTAATAGAATTTTATTTTTTTTGGTAATTCCTCAAAATATAAAAAATAAACCAAATTATATGGGGGTTTTCAACATATTTAATGTGATATTTTATAATTGGATTTTTGGTTTAGGAAATTTATTAATGTTAATATAATTATGGATATTGTAAACTTTTGTTATGGAAAATCTATTGTATATTATTAAAATTTGAGAGATTTTAGCATCCATAAAAATAGTTTTGGAGATTTAATGGGTTAAAACTTTAATGGGTAGAATTGTTTTTGGAAAAATCGGAATGTTTAGATGTTGTTAAGATTTTATGGTAATAAATGTAACAAATGTTGGTCAGTTTAAGAAAGTTAGTATTTGAGTTTCTCTGCAATGTTATTTATGGAATTGTTGTAGGGGTTAATGTTGTAAAAAAATTAAATAAATAAAAGTTAAAGGCATAAACTAAAATGTACTTAAAAAATATTAATATAGATGTCATCCCTCTTGAAATTAGCTTTTTTAGACATTCCTAATAGATCATACAGTGCTTTACAGACAAAATTAGTGTGATACATGTTTCTTCTCATCAGCTGAGTTGTGTAATACTTGCAGAGACACTTTGGCCAAGGAAGCAATTAAGAGTAGTCGTGACTGGTTTTTATATCGATTTGTTAACAATCTTAGCACTAATTACATCATTAGTTTATTATTGTTCTGTAGACTTTTAGCAGATAAATCAATGTCAGAAACTGCAGGCCGAATTAAACGAAACAAGCTTGTTACTTCATTTTTACTTAATAAGGGGGTCTGATATACATTAGCTTAAACATCCTCCACTTAAACACCACCAAAGAAAGAACCCATAACGAGTCTTTGTTTTCATTATATAAACAAAAAAGGTTTTCTCGTCGAACAAAACATTAGAAGTACTTCGGGTGTGTTTGATGTTAGAGAAGTACTGGTCACTTCGTTCCACACACAAACACACACCACACAAAATGAATAATTAACCGAACCGAAAGGGTCTCTACTATGTATATTGCCCCCATCTGGTGAAAAAGAACGATGAGTTATCTCTGTTTCATCATCATCATCTCGTGAAAGCTGCGAGGTGGGTCAGAAGTCGACGGTGGACCTGCGTTGAACCTCTCAGGACTACGGCTCCTCTCTCTTCCCCATCCCGAGCTGCTACTGCTTCAACCACCAAAACTGATCTTTTAAGTTTATATTGAAAATAAGAATCATTGAGAGATCGAATGAGTAGTTAAATCTTTTTATTTACCTATCACGTGAACCCCAGCTTCCTCTACCACCAGAATCCCCACGGCCACCACCATAACCAGACTCACCACGACCACCACCATAACCAGAATCCCCACGACCACCATAACCAGAATCACCATAGCCACGGCCACCACCACCACTGGAAGGTGTACCCCAGCGGCGGAATTTGTTCATCCCACCACCACCACGTGTAGCCATTTCACGGACCTGTGGAGGAACTTTCTGATTTGCTCCTTCCAAGATCTTGATAAGATCTGAAGCATGTTTTGCATCTTGGTCCCCAAAGAAGGTGTAAGCTAAACCGGTTGCTCCAGCTCTTCCAGTTCTTCCGATTCTGTGAACGTAATCCTCCACACCATTTGGAAAATCATAGTTGACCACCACCCTGTGAATCACAGTTAAATCCATTAGGATCATTGGTTTCCAACTTTCTGATGGTTGAAATTTGAAACTTTCTATTATATTCATCATACCTTATGTCCTTAACGTCAAGCCCACGAGCAGCTACATCGGTTGCAACAAGAACAGGAGTCCTACCACTTCTAAATTGGTTCAGCACGTCATCTCTCTCAGCCTGAGACTTGTCTCCATGTATAGCAGCGGCTCCAAACGTGCGGGTCAGGTTCCGTGCTAGTTGATCACACATCCTTTTGGTTGAACAGAAAATAATAATCTTGGAGCCCGGTTCCTGAGACCTCAGTATCTGCTCTAACCTTGTATGTTTCTCCATTGGTGCTAAGATTTCAACAGTCTGTATTAGATAGATACATAAACTATCAGATCTCTTATGTTATTATATCTAACGGAATCAAAACCAAAATGAATAAAAACAGAAATTAAACCCACACCTGAGTAATGGACTTGTTCGCAACAAGCTCATCAACATTACCAATGTTGACTTGGGCAGGGTTAACAAGAAGATCAGATGCAATTTTTCTGACCTCCTTTGGCCACGTTGCTGTGTACATGAGGGTTTGACGCTTAGTGGGAACCTCTTTCACAATTTTCCTGATCTGAGGCTCGAACCCCATGTCCAACATTCTATCAGCCTCGTCCAGCACCAGATAAGACACTTGATGCAGACTGATTCTCCTCATTTCAAGGATATCATTCAGCCGGCCGGGAGTTGCAACAACAATATCTACACCTCTTTCTATTTCCTTCAACTGAGGACCCTTGGGTGCTCCTCCATACAAGCACTACAATACAAAGAATCATCAAGAAATCACTCAATAAGACACTTATCAAGTATCATGATCAGCACTTATATGTATTCAAGGATTTTGACTTACCGCACACGAAATTTTGGACGACTTGCCAAATTTCAGAGCCTCAACTTGGATTTGTGTGGCTAACTCCCTAGTAGGTGACAATACCAAGATCGTTGGGCCCATTTGTGAATCATTGTGGATCCGTTGGAGATGCATGAAACCAGGAATCAAGTAACCCAGAGTTTTTCCAGAGCCTGTTTTAGCAATGGCAACTATGTCTCTGTTCTGCATAGCAATTGGCCACGACTGAGCTTGAATTGGAGAAGGAGCAGAGAATCCTGCACTGTATACCTGGCAAAACAAAAAACCAGGATGTTCTTTTCAGCAGAGAACCACCAAAATTATTCTGAGTTTACGGAGACAGATGAAGGCATCATCCTCCCATTTGCAGGCAACAATAGATGTTGAAACCTGCAGCAGGAGGACACCTCTACTTCTGTCTTGACCCGATGGATGATAAATAATATATCAACAGCAACAGGCTATGCCACAAGCTTTGGGTGAAGTTGCAATCCCCTTACCAAAAAATTTGGTCCACCAAAAAGGGCACTCCAAATAATTTGCAAGGACCCCAAAGAAGTGGCACAGCGTACGACATTAGCTCCTCCAAGAGCAAATATCGCACCTGGGACAAAAGAGAGCGCATATGGCATAAAATTGTGACTCTACTCAATACAGACCCTCCAGTAAATACTAAATACTAAATGAATTAAACACTCAAAAGACAGACAAGTATGGCTGGCAGATACGATGAATCTGCAATACTCAGCAACATAGCTCCCTCTATAGATTACTAAATCCAACCAAAAAAAACTCAAAATAGTCTAGCACACTATGCAATTATATGTGTATATATATAGCCCACTCCCCCACAACAAAAACAGCTAAAGCTCGCAGACAAAATAAGTCTGCGACATTAGACTAAATACCTCCGTCATAATCACTGAATGCAACAGGTTGGGAAAAAACAAAAACCGATAATCATCTAACTTAACTAGAGTAAGGATAGTCATGCTTACTCCCGAACCAAAAACAGAGTAAGGATAACTAAAACTGATGTGATATTACAAGAAAGATGATTCCATACCTCCCGCAGAAGCGCTGGGGGAAGACCGGTGGCTTCGAAAGACATCAGAGGTGGTGGCACTTGGCCTCCCTACGAAAATGGAAATGAATCTCAGAGTCAGCAGGATATAGAAACTTATACATTCAATGGATAGTAACTAAAAGAAACAAAGCTTCAATAAAAGTTAACCATATTAGCCTGTCACTACACAGGTAGTGCCAAAAATGACAACTAGTTGAGTACATTAAAAGAAGCTCGATACAAAATAGGCAGGCAACTGTTTCTGTGTACTACCTCGGAGTTGAATGAACAGATGAGACTCATAAGAAACTCATATCTCATAAATACTTACGCTGACAGTAATTTCATGGCGGCGGCAATAGGCCTCTGGGGACAATTCATTTCCTGTGGCCGAAGAAGGAGGCCCTTTGGCAGATGATCCACCAGATGCAGCATTCCCAGGTCCACTAGCAGCATCATTAGAAGATATTGGTCCAGTTCTTGCAGCCTGTTTCAAATGAAAGCAAATTTGAAGATACAGTATCACCAAGAAAGATAACTCCAGTGTGACAAGCAAGTTGAAATGGTGATTATGAAACTTTGGAGAGTTTAAACAGTAGAAATTAGCCACAAGCAACAGACATAGGTTAGTACCTCAGTGAACCTTGATCCAGAATCAGACTTAGGCCCATCATTTCCTCTATTATACTTATCCTCTTCCTTGCCAGAGTTGAACCCAGAAGAAGATTGTTGAGTCTGAACAGAAGAGCTTATAGGAATAGCAGCAAGCTTGGGAGGAGCTGGTCTCTCGTACTGAGTAACATTAGTCTCCGGATTCCAAAAGTACAAATACCCAGTTTTACTATCCACAAGACCTTTCCATGGCTTAGGAAGATTAGGATCCTCAGGGGAGTAACGGATTGTAGAAGCAGTAGCTGTAGCAGCCATACGAAATACCTGAAAACAAGAAGAACATGTCAAAGCGATAACAGTATCAGTTAAATGATCAATTAGGAAACAATTCCAACAAACAAAAAACACAACTTTCCCAGAAAAGGAAAACAAAACAGTTCACTACAAGAAGAAACTATAAACAGAAGGCAAAAAGTCCATCACTTTCCCAGAAAGCATGGGTTTTTTTAGGTCTAAAGCGAAACTATGTCAAAAAGGGTCTCTGTTTATTTCATAACACCACAGGTTCAGGTACAAGGCCAACAAAAACCCTAACATGCAGAAGAACAGATTCGACCTAGTTACTCTCTACATAACAAGACAAAACACGATCTAACAGAGAAATCGGCGCCAGAAACTACGGAAAATAAACAATGCAGCTAAAATCCCCAAATACAGAAAACGGTACGGCAAAGAGAGATTATCGACATTTTTCGTAAACGAAGAACAAAAAAATCTAAAAGATGTGGTTTTGGAAACACGAACCGGGCTTTCACTGTCGAGAGAGAGAGAGAGTATGAGAATAAATCACAGAGCACGACCTAGATTCCTCCTCTCTAGAAAGCTAAGCCACAGAGAAGAAGAAACGCAGAATAGAGAGAGAGAGAGAGAGAAAGAGAGACTGGAGTGGAGAAAAGTAAGGAGTGAAATGCGTGCCGGTTCGGTTCCAACAACGACAACTGTCTTTAAAAAAAGGAAAAAAAAAAAAATCTGTTCTTAGAGGGCCCTCTCTAGTCTCTATACCTTATTGGGCTTAATCCTCTGTTATAATTAACTATAATAAGTTGGCCCATATTATTATACTGCAGTTAATTTTTAATCTGTTCAATAGATTTACACACGTCTTTTTCATGAACTTTATCGGACGGAAGTGATATGATTACAAATTTACAATCGGACCTCCTCAATCACAACTTTGTTCCGTAACAAAAAAAGGTCTGTTTGACGACGATATCGTGTTCCCTTCTTCAGACGGATTATAACAAGTTAACGTAATAATAATGGTGCTTGTAAATTTCTAATTAAGATATAATCACCAGACTATACAATTACACCGACATTATGTAATTATATTCCTTCTAAATGCATCGCCAACAACACACGTATGTGAAGTATCTGAAAACAATTATACGCCATGCTACACTTACTTTCTGTGGGCTTGTAATGTAAAGCTTGTATCGTTTCACAAGATTTGTTTCTCTCTTTCCCTAGCAACACTTTTTTCGTTCTATTACTAATTTAAGTATATCTATAACCTTTAACCTTTTCAAGTAATTTTAATGTTATTTTTGTGGGGTTGGTAATGGTGTATCTCTAGTTCGTTTGTTAACTTTCAGATTTATATAATATTAATAATAATGTTAGCGAGGAGAATCAGTATTTATAACTTTTAAGATATACGAGCATTGAAAGTGTATATGTTAACCTTAAAAAAAAACAAAAACCAATGAGACTACAAAATTCAAGAAGAAGAACGAAGGAACAATGAATCTCTCTTCTTTTTCTAAACTTTCTACACATTATAGGCCACACACAGGCGAAATTTTTTTATATCTTTCGTCATTGAGTCTTCTGATGCATCTCCTTGAGATTTCTCCAAAGGTACCTTCCGCTAGCCATATCAACGAACATCCATAAACCATTCTCCACCTTTCTTTTCGAATTCGATCGTCCTTGTTTATCATTCCCTTCGACTGGTGATGGCTCGTCTGAGAAAAGTTCCGAGGAAGCATTCACCGTCCTCCACGCCATATATCCTGCGAGTACCGCCGAGAAGAACACTAATATGAACCTCAACGGACACATAATTCTTGATGAGAAAAGGAAGGAGAAGAAGAGAAAAGATTTTGATCTTAGGCTTTCGAAGAATGGATCTCTTCTAGGGTTTGTGAATTGATATTGTCCGATAAAAAGAGAATTAAACAGATGTTGTGATATTTATAGAGTGCCATTACATATGTCTCCTTCTCCCATCGAGAAAAGGAAACGTGTTTCAAAATATATATCATTACTTGTATAACAATCTATTTTATTTATATACCTGTCGAAACTATTTTTCCTATTTACACTTGTATTCCAAGTTTTGATTTTTTTGTTTTGTTTTGTCTATCACCAAATTTTAATCTTTGTATTAAAACAAACAAACTCGCAGCACAAAAAAAAAAGCGTAATGACATAAAAATCATGTAATATCTCTAATACATGGTAACTTTGAGATTAATTAATCCACTGATTGGAGAATTTGGACTAAGCTAGACACTGGAGCCTTGCAAACGTTAAGTAACCGGTGTGACCTCTTGCCTCACTACAAGGCCGAGCCATGACGACTGAAGTAGCATTGTCACGTGAAACGGTGTCGTCTTCATTTGAACGGTGTTTTCTCTTGCAAGGTCTCGTTCCCCCATTGTCCTCCTCGTGGCTCTCATCAACCATACTACTAGTATCCATTTTCACTTCCTTCACTTCATATGTTCTGAGAAGCACCTCGAAAGTTCTTATCTCTGCAAAATTCAAAACACATCACTATTAGTCATAACATCAAACAAAACTCACAAGGGAACAAGGAATTAATACGCTCCTACTTAATGACAGTTGGCTTTGCTTCCCCTGACTTCCCAAGGCAAAAGAATGTCAAAACTATTTCTCTAAAGAAGTTCATCTATTTAAATAGATCCTTTCGGCTTATTAATCCAAAGATGTGTGACTAACTATAGTCACTAAAGGGTAGACTAAAAACATAACTTTAGTCTATACAGCTTGTTTTTTGTCCTAGGATTTGAATATTTGAGAAGAGGTTTCACTCTCAAAGTCACTACTTTAAAACTTTGATGTTAGGATCCTTCCAAGTCAGAATTATCAGATAATGGGTCAGAACTTACTTCTACAGCTCTATCAGTTTGTATTGTAAATGAGGATAAGCTTACCTATGAAATCTGATCTGAGGACTTCACAAGTGCGTTGTACTTGCTCGATGCAAGGTGAGAAAGAGCAGAGAACTCCATCCTGCTTTAACATCTTTGCTGCAGAAGGAACCGCAAGCCAGGGTTGTGGAAGGTCTAGGAAAACCGAATCAGCCAAACCTGTCAATTTCTCAGGGAAACCTTCTCCTTGAATGTCTCTAACCTCTACGGTTACTAAACTACTAATTCCCGTCTTCTCAAAATCTTCCCTGTTGCAAAGTAAAAGTAAAAGAAAAGATGCATAAGGACTAGACCTGTAAGACAAAAGCAGAACGAGAGAGCTAAAGTATCGAAGAAGTGAACAAAAATACCTAGCAGAGACAGCTCGTTGCTCGTGAAAATCAAACGAATACACATGTCCAGTTGGAGCCACAGCTCGAGCAAGTGAAGTAGAAAGCGAACCACTTCCTGTGCCTGACTCAAGAACAACACAGCCAGG
>NC_025704.1:6520072-6584293 GCF_000633955.1 Camelina sativa | reverse complement strand
AAGTCAGAATTATCAGATAATGGGTCAGAACTTACTTCTACAGCTCTATCAGTTTGTATTGTAAATGAGGATAAGCTTACCTATGAAATCTGATCTGAGGACTTCACAAGTGCGTTGTACTTGCTCGATGCAAGGTGAGAAAGAGCAGAGAACTCCATCCTGCTTTAACATCTTTGCTGCAGAAGGAACCGCAAGCCAGGGTTGTGGAAGGTCTAGGAAAACCGAATCAGCCAAACCTGTCAATTTCTCAGGGAAACCTTCTCCTTGAATGTCTCTAACCTCTACGGTTACTAAACTACTAATTCCCGTCTTCTCAAAATCTTCCCTGTTGCAAAGTAAAAGTAAAAGAAAAGATGCATAAGGACTAGACCTGTAAGACAAAAGCAGAACGAGAGAGCTAAAGTATCGAAGAAGTGAACAAAAATACCTAGCAGAGACAGCTCGTTGCTCGTGAAAATCAAACGAATACACATGTCCAGTTGGAGCCACAGCTCGAGCAAGTGAAGTAGAAAGCGAACCACTTCCTGTGCCTGACTCAAGAACAACACAGCCAGGCACAACTTCTAGATACATCACCACAAAGCTAATATCCGCAATGTAAAGAATCTGAGTCCTGTGGCTTAAAACCAATGTCCATAGCTCAGGAGTAGGAGCTAACAAGTACACAAATTTACCCTTGTTGCTGAATACTTTCGTCCCTAATGGCTTCCCTATCCAATCAGAGTGTTTATAGAAACCAAAACGGTTCTGAAGCACACCGTCTTTGCTTACTTTCACAGGTTTCATCACATCATGTCTCTCGTAAACGATAACCAAGTCTCCATCTTCAATACACCTTTTGAAAGACAAGGCTTTCTTTGACTCAGTTGGTAACATCATCTTTGAGATTACAGAATCACTTGTGTAGATTGAAGTACAAACCAGTTCTGTCCTGAAAATTCAAAGTCTCATGTCAATTACTAAACAAACAATTGATTCTTACAAATCAAAAATATATAATCGCAAACTAAATTATCAATACAAAGCTAAGCAACATTAAACATTCAAACACATTGATAATTAAGTTTGATTAAGGATCCAGAAACCTTAGTTTTAGCAAGGAAACACAACAACTAGACAAAGCGACGGCTTCTATAAGAAAATAATCAGAAAGCAATAGTAAAAATCGAAGATACTCACAGAGGAAGATTAAGAAGAGAAGCTAAGAACTTGAGCTGAGCAACAATGGAGTTTGGGTAATGATGTTTTGTGAGAAACAAATCTGACCAGACAAAGAAATAAAACCTCTCAGTAGGGTTTTCGTTTTCCTTTTTCTTTTTAATTTACAAATCAAAATCGGAAATTGAGACTAACCGGACCATATTACAGATTTGGTAAATTCGAACCGGCTAATCCGGGTTGGTTTATAATACAGAGGATTAATTTGACTGGGCCTTTCGTTGGGCCTACTTAAAATTCGGTTCTCCTCTTTTGTTTCTTATTCACCGGAACCGTCATCGTATAGCTCAGAGTAAACTTGCCGACGCGTCAGATTCAGTCAGTGGTCGACGTTGAAGGAAGGAGTTTGAGTGCGGTGACTCGGATGCTGAATAAGCTCACACACGGCGCTTTCACGTACAGTGCTAGCCTCGCCGCCATGTTATCTTCATCAACCGCTGCTGGTTTATCGTCTTCGTTCGTTTCTTCTACTCGGAATTCATGGAAGTCTCCGGGTTTTCTCAATTCCGGTTTATTCTCGGGTGGCGTTTCGAGGAATCGCGTCGCTTTTCCCGTTCAGTTTCTACGCGCATCATCTGTTCGATGTTTTGCCTCTTCAAGCGGTTCTGATAAAATTCAGGTTCAGAATCCTGTAGTTGAAATGGATGGTGAGACTCTTTTGCGCAAAATCATAGACTGATCGGTACTTAGTATCATAGATAATTGTTAAAGTCATTTGCTGGTGTTCCTTGCTAAGGTTGGTATCTCAGAGAATGTTTTTAAATTTGTTTGTGTATTTTGGAAATGTTCAGGCGATGAGATGACGAGGGTGATATGGAGTATGATTAAGGAGAAAGTAAGGATGTAATTTATCACCAAGTTTGTACCTTTTGATTACATTTTTTTGGACTGAGCTCATGTGTTGTTTTCTAATGTTTTGTAGCTTATTCTTCCTTATCTGGATTTGGACATTAAGTACTTCGACTTGGGGATTCTGAATCGTGATGCTACTGATGACAAGGTTACAGTTGAAAGTGCAGAAGCAGCTCTTAAGTAAGTGCTACTGATTCTTTGCACTTTCTTTGGTTTAGATTCTCTTTTGTATTAGAAAACATTCTAAAGCCTGAATTGTAATTTGTAGTTTTGGCCTCTTATTTCGCCTTTGCAGCCTCTTTTGTCAACAAATGAATGCCTTTTTTTGTGTGGCTTAAATTCGTTATTACTCTTTCTCTATGTGAAATTAAATTGATTTTGCGCTTTAAACTGTTTTCGTTTGCAGGTACAACGTTGCTATCAAATGTGCCACTATAACTCCTGGTATTTCATGTCCTTTGTAACACATATGCTGCTTGTTTGCATCAAAGGAAGCATTTTTATAGCTTCCCTATCTTATTTATTTGGCAGATGAGGGTAGAGTGAAGGAGTTTGGACTGAAATCAATGTGGAGGAGTCCTAATGGGACAATCAGAAACATTTTAGATGGTTTGTCTCTGTATTATCAAAGAACAATGCATGTTTTCCGAATAGGGATGTCTTGGTTAAATTGCTTTGCAGCTTTTTATTTCACCCAGCTAGCAGGTACTATTTTCAATCTTCATTGTTTTTACATAAGGTTTTCAATGTCTTCTAGGAACTGTCTTCCGTGAACCTATCATGTGCAGCAATATCCCCCGGCTTGTTCCTGGTAACTTTTGTTGCCTTGTTATGAATTTGTGTTAGGATCTGTATTTAGATACCACATGAGAACTCAAATCTTTTGTCTTTACAGGTTGGAAAAAACCTATATGCATTGGTAGGCATGCCTTTGGTGACCAGTATCGTGCCACTGATGCAGTTATTAATGGGCCAGGAAAGTTGAAAATGGTTTTTGGTAAGACCATACCAAACTATATTCATTAGATCATGATGATTCTTCAATCATTTAGTTTAGATTGTAAGTGAATGACTCTCATTGTCTTATTAGTCCCAGAAGATGGGAACGCACCTGTGGACCTAGATGTATATGATTTCAAAGGCCCAGGAGTCGCACTAGCTATGTACAATGTAGATGAAGTATGTCTCTTTTATTAATTGGCTTTAGTTTTATTCACTCTGGTTGTGAAGATTTTATTAACCACCATATTGCGTTTTGTGATATGCCAGTCAATTCGAGGTTTTGCTGAATCATCTATGGCGATTGCATTTAATAAGAAATGGCCACTATACTTGAGCACCAAGAACACAATTCTCAAGAAATATGATGGCAGGTTTGTTTTCTATGTTCTTGCCTTCTTGGTGATCTCTAAGTCTCGGGTTTGCATAAGCGAGCTGCTCTATAATCTGGTTGAACAATACAGGTTCAAGGACATATTTCAAGAAGTTTATGAGGCAAATTGGAAGCAAAAGTTTGAAGAGCACTCAATCTGGTTAATATCTTTACGCTCTTACGTAAAGTTTGCATCTTGCTTCCCCTTTCGTTAGTAAAGGTAATATGTAAATGGTATTATTGTTGTAGGTATGAGCACCGCTTGATCGATGACATGGTGGCTTACGCAGTAAAAAGCGAAGGTGGCTATGTCTGGGCGTGCAAAAATTACGATGGTGATGTTCAAAGTGATCTTCTTGCCCAAGGTATAATTTAAACCTACAATCCTTGAATGTTTATTTGTGTAAAGCAAGTAACATACTTAACACTTCTTATTGTTTTTCCTTCTTTAAATGTAGGGTTTGGCTCATTAGGCCTCATGACCTCCGTTTTGGTTTGTATCATAAACCTACAGTCAAGTATTAATTCTCTTTGCAAAAAAAGTCTTTACATGATAGAATTTGTTGCAGTTGTCTGCTGATGGGAAAACACTCGAGTCAGAGGCGGCTCATGGAACTGTAACTCGACATTTTCGACTGCACCAAAAGGGACAAGAAACCAGTACTAACAGCATCGCCTCCATATTTGCATGGACACGAGGCTTGGAACACAGGTATCTAAGCCTCTTTCAGACTTTCACACACAGCTTTATCATCCTATGTTTTGCTATTCTAGCTAGATTAGCTAACTGAGTTCTGCGTTTATTCATGCATTTACCTATTCCACTTGCAACGTTCTTGTGCTTTCTCTTGATCATCATCTGATGGATTCTTCTGCCCTTTTATACTGCTTAAGGGCAAAACTGGATAAGAACGAAAAACTAATGGATTTCGTCAAGAAGCTTGAGTCATCGTGTGTAAACACTGTTGAGACAGGGAAAATGACCAAGGATCTTGCCCTTTTAATTCATGGTCCCAAGTAAGTAGCCATTCCTTTCCTCACTAGCAGCAACTTGTCCATTACTAGTCATTTGCATGAAACAAAAAAAGAGCTCAAACCGTCTTTGATGATAAAAACTTATTACCAAGTAAACCGGAAATTGAATCTGAAACTGAAGAATGTGCTGGCGAGTCTTCAAATTAAGTTGTGTATATTGATAGGAAACCATTTAGCCAAAGCCAAACCAATTCGTACTGCATTCAGCTTTAATGCTGTTTTGATGGTTTCATGAAACTTTTGATGCAGGGCGAGTAGGGATTCGTATTTGAACACGGAAGAGTTCATTGATGCAGTGGCCTGCAAGCTCAAAACACAGCTCCACGAGATTCCTCTTGTCTGAACATTTCTGAGAACAATACAAAAATAATACTCGCCATAATAATTTCATAACGTAGCATAAAAACAATATTGGCGGTTGAATGATTTTTTGTTGGAAATAAACAAACGTTTTTGTTTCATTCTTCCAAGTTCATTGAAGAAATTACTAGTGACAATACCTATTTTACATTTCGTATCAAACATGAGTTCTCTTGCCTTCCATGGCGATTTACATTATGATTTATGAATATCCCAACTTAATTAACCTCACAAGTTAAAAAAACACACGCAATCAAAATTAACTTAAACAGAGAATCAGAGATCATGGGGTCGGTTTAATTAAATGTTAAGAAAATTCGATTGAAGCAGAACCGTACCGGACCGGGACCGCTAAAACCCTTTCTTTTAGTTTAATGTTGTCGGCTCAGTCTCAACTTCACCGGTGCGTTAAACCCTTTTCCGTTCTCCCTCTCTTCTCCGCCTCTCTCACACTCTCACTCTCTCTCTCTCTCTCTCTCTCTCTGTATGTGTAATGTCGTCAATTGTGAATCGAGCTAAGTCATCTTCTCTTCCGAATCTTCTCGCATGGCGTGCTTTAGGTTTTCGTACTATCTGCTCTGGCCGCCTTGGTTTCGCTCCCTCTGATCCAGACTCGCCGGCCTCCGCAGGAACCAAAATATTGGAATCTTTTAAGGAAGAGTTCGAAGTTGGATCCCGCGTTGTATCGTTCGAGACTGGCAAAATCGCTCGCTTCGCTAATGGTTCAGTTGTTCTGGGCATGGACCAGACCAAAGTTCTATCTACTGTTACCTGTGCTAAGACCGACTCTCCCAAAGATTTCTTGCCTCTCACTGTATGTTACATATCTTTCCATCATTATAGTTTCCCGATTTTGAAGCTATTATGGTTGAATTGTAATGAGGAATTAGGAAATGGTCTAGAGATGTTTGGTACCTTTTATGTTGTATGTATTTGTAGAATTCTCCAGGAATCTGATGTTTATGATACTTCGTGTAAACTACTGTCAGGTTGACTATCAAGAGAAGCAATACGCTCAAGGTTTGATTCCAAATACATATATGCGAAGAGAGGGTGCACCAAAGGAGCGGGAGCTGTTATGTGGCCGGCTCATTGATAGACCAATCAGACCCTTGTTTCCTTCAGGGTTTTACCATGAAGTTCAGGTATGATTTATTTTCTCTAGGTTCGTAGGAAATTTTACTATGTGGAAGTGTTCATTTGTAAGTTTGGGTTATCTTCATTTGTAAATGTTGTCGTGACGCTTTGGTTAGGCCGACTTATCTTTGGTCACATGCAGATAATGGCTAGTGTTCTATCGTCGGATGGGAAGCAGGATCCAGATATACTAGCAGCTAATGCATCATCAGCTGCCTTAATGCTATCGGATGTTCCATGGGGAGGACCCATTGGAGTCATTCGAATAGGAAGGATCTATGGGCAGTTTGTTGTCAATCCTACTATGGATGAGGTAACCGCAGTTTATTTGGTATATTGTTTAAATTTTTACAAATTTGTCGCCTCTGTT
The DNA here is from genome assembly GCF_000633955.1 of Camelina sativa. Taxonomy (NCBI): domain Eukaryota; kingdom Viridiplantae; phylum Streptophyta; class Magnoliopsida; order Brassicales; family Brassicaceae; genus Camelina; species Camelina sativa. The sequence goes on along the minus strand of NC_025704.1, from coordinate 6,577,949 downwards.
TCATTTTTTTTGTGCTTTTGTGGTGGTCGAAATCGGTGTATAGCTTAGCTCAAGTGATCTCAATTTGATATACGCTTGCACAAGAGATAAGACCATGATGATTGATGTTCAATCCCGTGAAATATCAGAGAAAGATTTAGCAGCTGCACTGAGGCTAGCTCATCCAGAGGTAGGTTCAAGAACCTTTCTTGGAGTTCCTAATACAATGTAATGTTATATAGTCTTGAATCGTTTTTTTACACAGGCTGTTAAGTACCTTGATCCCCAAATAAGATTGGCAGAAAAAGCTGGGAAACAAAAGAAGGAGTACAAATTGTCCATGCTTTCTGAGAAAACTTTAGAAAAAGTGACTGACTTGGCTGCAACGCGTATTGAATCCGTCTTTACTGACCCTTCTTATGGAAAGGTGTGTGCTCGCTTTGTTTCCATCTCAAAATTTGATTTTAAGCTCCTAGCCTGATAATTATTTATATCCAGTTTGAACGTGGAGAGGCTCTAGATAACATTGGAAAAGATGTAAGAAGAGTATTTGAAGAAGAAGGTGATCAAGAAAGCTTGAGCATCCTTCCAAAGGCTGTTGATACAGTGAGAAAGAAGGTAGGCTTTGTAAATTTGGAATTATATTTGGTTCCTCTTTGCTCCTATTTTGGGCGTACCTGTCCTGATAAACTTGACATAAAACTAGCACTTGAATCAGATAATTAAATATGTTCATTATTGAATAGCAATATCAATAATCTTTTGTCTAATCAATTATTATTCATAAGTTTATGAATTTCATTTTACTTTCAGACACATCTCAAGAGATTGCATAGACAGTCACTAGTAATGTGTTATAGGCTTTTGCATTTTTCTCTTTTGTTCACTGTCTTACTACTATTTCACTTTGACTAAAATATCAGGTAGTCCGTTCAAGGATGATATCAGATGGATTTCGAGTTGACGGGAGAAATCTTGATGAAGTTAGGCCCATCTATTGCGAATCCAGTTATTTACCTGCGCTGCATGGATCAGCACTTTTCTCACGTGGAGATACGCAGGTTCGTCCTGAAACTTTAGTTGCAGAGTGTATAAATTTATGGTAGAAACCTCTACTTCCCAAAAACGCCTATAAATGTAAACCTTTTGCACCAACAAAAAAAGAGAATCTCATGGTATTAGGTTGCAGATGGTTAAAAAATCCCTGAATTTTTATATTGTAAGCAATGACATTACTCTGTGCTTTGTGTCACTCATATGGGTTGCTATCTTAGCTTAGTTTCATTCTATTGCCGGTTCAAAAAATGTAATCTGAAGTGTTGGAGACAAGCTTAATCAGTTCACTGCATTTAATGAGAAGCTTGCTTAAAGATGTTTTGTATGTGTGTTAAAAGGTGCTCTGTACCGTCACACTTGGAGCCCCGGGAGATGCACAAAGCTTGGATTCCCTTGTTGGCCCCCCGAAAAAGAGATTTATGCTTCACTACAGCTTTCCTCCATATTGTACAAATGAAGTCGGAAAACGAGGTGGCCTTAACAGGCGTGAAGTTGGTCATGGTAAGGTCTTTGATTCCTTTTTTCTATTTGCGTTTAATGTCCTCAAGTATTATCAGTCTCTAGCTTATAATAGAACAAGGATAGATCTTTTTGTCTTCTTTTTCTTTGACATACTAGTGTTTTTTTTTCATCTAAGGAAATTTTTTGTGCTTTATGCTTGACTGCGTTTTACCATTTCTGTAGGAACGCTTGCTGAGAAAGCATTGCTTGCTGTCTTGCCCCCTGAAGAGGCTTTTCCTTATACAGTTCGTATAAATTCAGAAGTAATGTCCTCAGATGGATCCACGTCAATGGCAAGCGTTTGCGGAGGTATTCATTCTCACTCACAGGCCAGCTTGTATTATGTTTTTGCAAGCCGGTGCACACTATCATATGTTTCTATTTTAACTTCATAATGAAAGGCGTTTCGCTTCTCAGGTAGTATGGCATTAATGGATGCCGGAATCCCTCTGCGAGCTCATGTTGCGGGTGTCTCCGTTGGTCTTGTCACCGATGTAGATCCATCAAGTGGTGAAATAAAGGACTACCGTATAGTAACTGATATTCTGGTGAGTTCTCTTATTTTAATTTGTTGTGTTTTCTTGTTATGTGATCAGATTAATCATGAAACTGAAATGTGCGGCAGTGCAGTAGTTAATATAACCTTTGTCTTCTAAACCATGAGTAGTAGTATTAAGTTAATAAAAATAGATTTTATAGCAATACATACATTGATTTCTCAGGGTTTGGAAGATCATCTGGGAGATATGGATTTCAAGATTGCTGGCACACGAAATGGTGTGACAGCGATTCAGCTGGATATAAAGCCAGCTGGAATACCGTTGGACATAGTTTGTGAATCCTTAGAAAATGCACGTGAAGCCCGTCTTCAGATTCTTGACCACATGGAGAGAAACATAAATTCCCCACGAAGCCAGGATGGGGCTTCTTCTCCTCGGCTAGGTCTCTTTCCCACTTGTATCTTCGGTAACCTTAACTAATAGGATTTCCCCTGCTCAAACTCCAGAACTTATGTCTGTCTTGCAGCAACGTTGAAGTACAGCAATGACTCACTTCGTAGCTTGATCGGACCTATGGGTGTACTCAAGAGAAAGATTGAAGAGGAAACAGGTTACTTATTGACTTGNAATAAAGGACTACCGTATAGTAACTGATATTCTGGTGAGTTCTCTTATTATAATTTGTTGTCTTTTCTTGTTATGTGATCAGATTAATCATGAAACTGAAATGTGAGGCAGTGCAGTAGTTAATATAACCTTTGTCTTCTAAACCATGAATAGTATTAAGTTAAGAAAAATAGATTTTACAGAAATACATACATTTATTTCTCAGGGTTTGGAAGATCATCTGGGAGATATGGATTTCAAGATTGCTGGCACACGAAATGGTGTGACAGCGATTCAGCTGGATATAAAGCCAGCTGGAATACCGTTGGACATAGTTTGTGAATCCTTAGAAAATGCACGTGAAGCCCGTCTTCAGATTCTTGACCACATGGAGAGAAACATAAATTCCCCACGAAGCCAGGATGGGGCTTCTTCTCCTCGGCTAGGTCTCTTTCCCACTTGTATCTTCGGTAACCTTAACTAATAGGATTTCCCCTGCTCAAACTCCAGAACTTATGTCTGTCTTGCAGCAACGTTGAAGTACAGCAATGACTCACTTCGTAGCTTGATCGGACCTATGGGTGTACTCAAGAGAAAGATTGAAGAGGAAACAGGTTATTTATTGACTTGAACTTTGATTGTTAAAAGCTTCTTTATTTGGATAGAAAGAGTTGAGAAGAAAACTCAAGGGTGACCTTTAAAGACTAACAAGTTCGTGTTGAATTGAAGAAGTCAAGTGCTTTTAAGAAAGTAGTTTCGAAATGAAATTCATAAACCTATGAATAATATCCACTTGGTTTCTTATAGTTTCTCTGGAAGATTTTTTCTGATAAAGAAGTTTCTTTGTTTAGGTGCAAGATTGACTATTGACGATGGAACATTAACTATTGTTGCCAAGAATCACGCTGTGATGGAAAAGGCTCAAGAAAAGGTATATCTCTGTCAGCCCAGCTTTTAATTGATTAGTGATTATCCATGAATTATGATTTTATACATGTCCTCAGGTTGACCTCATCATTGGTCGTGAAATAATTGCTGGTAACGTGTACAAAGGCACAGTGGTAACTATAAAAGAGTACGGTGCATTTGTTGAGTTCAGTGGTGGTCAGCAAGGTCTACTACATATGTCTGAGCTATCTCATGAACCAGTAAGCTTTCTTAGTGAAAACCTGTGTCCGCTTCTTTTCCCCTATGGATTTCTCAAGTAAACCTAAATGTTTCTCCCTGCCAATACTTAGAGCGACGATCTCTGGAGTTTTCTTGTTTGTTTGCCATTACTCTAGTTGAGATTTGGTTTTAACTTACCATGTGTTTATGCAATCCTCCAGGTCTCCAAGGTTTCAGATGTATTATCTATTGGCAACTACATCACTGTGAAGTGCATCGATACCGATGTCCGCGGTAACATTAAATTATCTCTCAAAGCATTGTCGCCCAAACCCAAACGCAAACCAGAATCTGATCCTGAGAAATACCCGGTGATGAAAGAGTCGTCAACAGTCTCCATAGAAACGTCTAGTGTTGGAGAGACAGTTGCAAGCATGCCCAGTAAAGTAACGCCACCTCAGAAATCTAAATTAGCAGTTCCTGCAGTTGTTATCCGTACTGCTGTAGATTGTGATGAGGCAGAGAAATTTTCCCCTGTGGAGAAGAACAACAATCCTAAACGCGCCGCAACACCGAAGCCAGACCGGAAACCCAAATCCACTACCTCTAAGCTGACTGCATCACAAAAGGAAGAAGAGGCACTCGAACTTTGTGCTCCAGAAGAAATTAGTGCTGAGTGTGGTGAGTCACTGAAGCAAGACGGGAAACTAAAATCCGCTTCTCCCAAAAACAATAGCACTGCTTCAACTGTTTCTGATTCTAATCTAGTATCATCTCCAAAAGCTAAGAAATCAACTAGGAAGGAGGATCAATATGAGAACAAGGCTGAAGAGAATGCAACGGTTAGTACCCGAAACCTGAAAATAGGAACAGAGATGATGGCCAAGGTGCAAGAGGTTCGACCCCTTGGATTGGTTCTTGATTTAGGTGGTGGAATCCGCGGTATGTACAAATTCGAGGTATGTTTCAGAAAGTTACCCTTTTACTTATTCTCCCATGTTCTTAGTTAAGTTGAAGCGATACTTAATTCTTGCTTGCTTACTATGTATGAGTACAGGATAATGAAGAAACAGAGTTTAAAAAGGGAGACACATTGCAAGTAAAATGTACAAGTTTTACAACAAAAGGAGTCCCTGAGATGGTTTTGGTTGACGAAGAGGAAGACTAGTGGTAAACTCTCTTTCTTCTCTAGAAGGCTTTCAACCCAAGGGAACATGTGGAATCAGTATCTTACGAAAATGTTTTTTTAAATCATAGGGATCGAATCAAGAGATGATATGTAGCTGATTTTGGTGAGCAAATCTTGGTAGATAGATTCATTGGCGTCACAAATGGGTTTCCTCGAGGAAAACTAATGCAATCATCAGTAGCGATAACCGGATAGACCAAAGAGAAATTCAACCCGACCGGTTTTGTTTCACTTTTTTATTCGGGGTGTTTTGTGGAACCAATGTGGCTGGTATGTTTAGTGTATTAGTAACTGACGAATGAAGTTTTTGGAAAGGTGCGTAACGTAAGTTTCATCGCTTTTGGTCTCGTTTCTGCATAAATACAAAAACTAAGTCGGCAGCTAAAGATAGTAACTACGCATCCCAATGGCATTTCTTGAAGATAGTAACAAATCAATACTATTTTTATTAACAACAAAAGAAGAATTTTTGTACGTCTTTTATTTGGTTCTTGTTCGGTTAAAATGTAATCTAGGTATTTTTGTAAATTACACTCGAAAAACTGCCAAAAGTTTGCCTCTCAAACATTTTAAATGTTTCTTTTTATAGTTTTTATGTCAACCATTGAAATGTTCATTAAAAGATTAAACTCAGTTTGACCTACCAAAAAAGGAAAATTTAAATTCAAAGATAACGTTTCATTGGGTGATCGTGTAAGTAAGAGTCGTCGTCAGCTGAGTTTTTCTTCTACTCCCAAGAGTAATGGAGCCATCTCAACCGTCGCTTTCACATACAACTATCCCGGTGGATTCCGACGGTCGAGCCACCGTCTTCCGACCGTTCTCTCTCTCCTCGCCTCACTCACGAGCCTTTCACCTAGCATGGCTCTCACTCTTCTCATGCTTCTTCTCCACCTTCTCAATCCCTCCTCTCGTCCCCGTCATCTCCTCCGACCTCAACCTCTCTGAATCCACCGTATCCGCCGCCGGGATCGCCTCCTTCGTTGGCTCTATCTTCTCTCGTCTCGCTATGGGACCACTCTGTGATCTCATCGGACCAAGAACTTCCTCGGCGATCCTCTCTTTCCTCACCGCTCCAGCTATTCTCTCCGCCGCCTTCGTATCCTCTCCGACGTCGTTCATCCTCCTCCGTTTCTTCGTCGGATTCTCCCTCGCTAATTTCGTAGCAAATCAGTACTGGATGTCATCCATGTTCTCAGGCAACGTCATTGGTCTCGCTAACGGCGTCTCAGCCGGTTGGGCTAACGTCGGCGCCGGTATCTCTCAGCTCCTTATGCCTCTCATCTACTCCACTATCGCCGAGTTCTTCCCACGCGCCTTTGCTTGGCGCGTGTCGTTCGTGTTTCCCGCCGTTTTTCAAGTTACAACCGCCGTACTCGTTCTCATCTACGGCCAAGATACTCCCAACGGCAACAGAGAAACATCGAAACAGAACAAAATCAAAACTCCCGAAGAAGATAAAGGCGAAGGAGAACATACCAATTTCGTTGAGATTCTTATCGGCGGGCTTGGGAATTACAGAGCGTGGGTCTTAGCTCTGCTCTACGGTTACTCTTACGGCGTCGAGCTCACGACGGACAACGTGATCGCCGGATATTTCTACGAGAGATTCGGGGTGAATCTGGAGGCGGCGGGGACGATCGCGGCGAGTTTCGGGATATCGAACATAGCGTCGCGACCGGCGGGAGGAATGATATCGGACGCGCTGGGGAAGAGATTCGGGATGAGAGGGAGGCTCTGGGGGCTCTGGGTGGTGCAATCGGTGGCTGGGTTGTTGTGTGTGTTACTCGGACGAGTTAACTCGCTCTGGGGATCCATCGCCGTCATGTGGGTCTTCTCTGTTTTTGTTCAAGCTGCTTCTGGCCTTGTCTTTGGCGTCGTCCCTTTCGTCTCCTCCAGGTTTGGTTAAGCATCGGTTTGATTTTAATTTGGTTTGGTTTGATTTATTCGGTTAACTTTTGTTTTTATGAAATGATGACACAGATCTTTAGGACTGGTGGCGGGGATTACGGGAAGTGGCGGCACAGTGGGAGCGGTGGTGACGCAGTATCTGTTGTTTTCAGGCGATGGTGTTAGGAAACAGAGAAGTATTTCACTTATGGGTTTGATGATGTTTGTGTTTTCTCTTTCTGTTACATCTATTTACTTCCCACGTTGGGGTGGAATGTGTTGTGGCCCTTCGTCATCGTCTTCTAGAAGTGAAGATGTTTCCCATCGACTCCTTGTGGACAACGATGAAGAGGAAGATGATAAAGTGAGAAGTGGTAGACTTCGTTCCGTTTGTTGATTGCGTTTTTGAGCTGCTAAGCATTTGGCCATAACATAAGTAATGGGTAATGGCAAATTAAGTAATACGTACACTAGGCAGATTAATCTTTTCCTATAAGGGGATTTTGTGGATCAAAATGTTAATGGAAGACTTAAGGAAGAATTTGCTGTTGTCATATCAAAGAGTCTTTAAACTTTTATATATGTTCTTGTTCGTGTTGAAATTGTCACTCCACAACAACAATAGAGCTGACGCCATTGCAAAACAAATCAGAATTAGTTTGCATCCTCTTTGTATATCTTGGAATAGTACTTAGACTAAGTGACTGCAACAAATCAACTCCTAGTGTTGCTTGCATGTTTATATTAGTGGAAAAGGAAGTTGACGTCAAAGAAGAAGAAAAAAAGGTAACTTCACAGACATTTTGATCAACTCGAATACTCGATCATTTTCACAAGCAAGAAAACTATAGTTGATCAGTCACCATTCAAAGCATTTGTTCCGATATGTAACATTATGAATTCTTGTAAAAAACTAACCCCATTAATTTGGTGAATGAATGAAGTCACCGACGTGGTCACGTTGATAAGTTTGGACGGTAAAGAAAGAGCTCGGCAGGGGTGACCTGAGAACACATGAAAAACGAGAGATGTAATGAAATAATGACGTGGCGTCATTACAGTCGTTGATTGCACATGTGTTCTCATGTCGACCCTGTCGAGATCCATTACCTTGACGATATTTTTCTCTGCTTTGTAACAAGTCATAAATTATAGGATAGTTACAATTCGAGTACCGATTTCGCTGAAAACTGATGGGGGACTGACTATATATATACACACAAGTTATGAAGGGATTGGGCAATAAATGGGTAGTACACAATCTCACCACAAAAATTGTAGTACACTTGGCTTAAGTATTATTGCATTCATTTACGTTTTCTTGTAGTACAATTTTTTCAAAAAAGTTCAGACAGACTTGTGTACCTGCAAAATTGATTAAAAGAAAACAATGTACTTGTTTGAAAGTACAACGACGAGTTTTGTACTAGCTGGTTGGAACGTTCAAAAGAGTGTACTAGGAAACGTTCCAAAGATACTCCACGTGTTTGTTTACTATTCACGATACATATTTCTTTCACGAACCAGTTTTGTCTGAATTAATTATTATTTTTTTCGCAATAGTTTTATAGAGATGCTATAAATTAATACTCTATAAATTAATAAATACTATAAATTAATAAATTTTGCAGGCCCCAAGTCGGGCTCGTGTAAAAAATAACAAAATTCGATAAGATAATAAAATAATAATTTTTTTTGAAATTTCAGTGTAAAATATAGTCCCAATAATATCATAAATTAATAATTATGTAAACTATATATATATATATATGTTGATGCTGAATAATAATGTATGATTCTCTAAAATTCATATCTATAAAACAATTGTTGTATTGTATTTTTAAATTATAATGATATAAAATACTCTATAACAGTTCATAAAAATAGCTAAATTTTTTAAGTTTTAAATTTGTAGATATATATCATTTTGATAGTTTGATAGACTATTAAAATACGACAAAGGATATTTTCGTAAATATATATATATATGTTATATGTATAAGTGAATTTGTCTATAGTATTTGTAATTTTAGTCAATAATGTTTTTTAGATATTACAAATTCAATTTCAAAACTATAAATTTACAATATTTGAAAACTTATTCTTATTTTGCTAAAATTATCACAATTAAAAATTTGAACAATTAAAGTTATATCTATAAAATAATAATTATTAATTTATACTATAAAATAATAATTATAAATTTATAGATAAATTAATATCACTATAAATTAATAAAATGTCATGATTCCAACATTATTAATTTATAGAGGTTTTACTGTAATTAACTAATTAAGTTTGTTCTCGTTATAGTTGAATTTGTATCCTGTAGTCTGTAGTCATATTTTTCATACATAGTTATGTTTTAAGTATTATCCAAATAAAATCGTATCTATATTTTCATACATGTTGCAATTGAGTTTACATAGCCACATAACATATTATCAAAATGTCATTCTAACTCACAAAAAAAAAAAAACAAATAATGCATAGAGTAGACAAATAAATTAATGCAACAATCTCATTTCGGCTATTTATCATTAAATTTTGATAGTTGGGGATTTATGTTGTAATTAAAATGATTGAACCAGGACCAAAATAATAAAACCGGGTCGGTTAGCATTTTAATCGGGTTTAAAAGGGTATGTTGGCATTTTAGTACATTTTGGAAACTTAATTAGTGTTTTAGTACAAACACTATTTATAATTGGCAAAATAGGTGAGAGAGTGTTTGTGTGTGAGTGTGTGTGAGATAGGAGAGTTATGTAGGACCCATTTGTGAGATTGAAAAATTAGGATAATTATTTAAATAATTGTTAATATAATCTTTTTTGGAAAACTTTTCAGATACAAAAAAAATCTATATTTTTTTCTTTATAATTTGATATGCATTTTGTTTAATAATTTTTAAATATATTCTATACATCTTTTTTACCCGTACACTTTATTAAGTGTACGGATGTCTGTACACATTATTAAGTGTACGGACTGTACACATTATTAAATGTACGGATGTCTGTACACCTTATTAAATGTACGGATATCTGCATATCTTATTCAGTGTACAAATGTCTCTATACATTAATGTTTACACTTAGTAATGTGTAGAAACATGTGTACACTTAATAAGGTGTGCAGATATCTGTACATTTAATAAGGTGTACAGACATCCGTACACTAAATTATGTGTACGGATACAAAATTTGTAAAAAAATATTTAACATTATCAAATAAAATCATCAAACAAAATACATATCAATTATAAAGAAAAAAATATAGATTTTATATATTTGAATTTTTTTTTTTTTAAACATATTACCAAAATATTTGAATAAATATATTTTTCCCTCATTTCTCTTTATCTCTCACAATTCTATCTCATAAACATTATATCTCACAAGTGGGACCCTGACTATTTTTCCAATTATAAATAGTACATGTACTACTTTTCAAATTATGTTTCAAAAATGGGAAAAATGTCGTTTTAACAATGAACTTTCAAAAAAACGCCATTTAAACCATCAATTTTGCCTGCGGCCATTTAATACATCGAGTTTTTGTTGACTTCCTCTTTAAAACATAGAACTGCATTGACCAGGCCAAAAACCCGAAGTTTTAATTTTGCAGTTAACACCCGTTAATCCCGTTAGCTCCTCTGTTACGACCGTCGTTAACATAACCGTTTGGGATAAAACGACGTCGCTTTATCCTTCGACTCTGAAAACAAAATCCCCAATTCGAAGTCAAAATCCCCAATTCGAAGTCTAAACCCTAATTTTACAAAATCCCCAATTTCACGAACCCTAGTTTTACGATGCCAAAAGTGAGAAATAAGGGAGTGATTTCGTTTGTCGGAGATGGAATCGAAGCTCCATCACAGAGTCTAGTTGTGTATGACAGTAACGATGTTGATGCAGCTCCACCGCGAATCGAAACATATAGTGTTGTCGGAGATGGAGCTCTACTGCAAGGCGTCTCGGAGTCTGAGGTCGGAGACAAAGTACAAAGTGGACCTTCTGAAGACATATCAGAGTCTGTTGCCGGAGGTAAAGGTCGAGCTACACGAGGACGAAAACGAAAAAAGAAAGTTGGCGAACCTGAGTCTGAGCCGGAAGCAGAACACGACAGTGATGATGATTGCCAGATATATGGTGATGATGACTTCGATGGTGTTGATGATAGAGTAGGCGGTGGAGAGGAAGAAGTGCACGGTGGAGAGGACGACGTTGCTAACGTAAACATTAGAGACGACTTCCCAGAGGCTGCTAGGGGTGAAGAAGCTGGTTCTGACTCTGACAGCGGGGATGATGTATGGGATGATGACAAGCTTCCAAATCCTTTGTCATCTGATGACGAAGACGAAGCAGATGATGCCAATGAAGGGAACGGTGATGGAGATGTTGACGATCCAGAGTCTTTGCTTGCAGTGGAGAAGACTTTCAACTCGCCTGAAGAATTTAAGCTTGCTGTGCTGATGTACTCATTGAAGACAAGGTATGACATCAAATTATATAGATCCGAAGCTTTGATGGTTGGTGCTAAATGTTGTTATGTCGATGATGATGGTCGTCCATGTCCATGGAGAGTTTATTGTTCCTATGAGAAAAAGAAACATAAGATGCAGATAAGAGTAGTTGTCAATGAGCATATATGTGTGAGGTCAGGCTATACGAAAATGTTGAAGCGGTCTTCCATTGCGTTTTTGTTTGAGGATAGACTGAGAAAGAATCCAAAGATTACCAAATATGAGATGGCTGCTGAGATTCAGAGGGAATATAACTTGGAAGTGACACCAGACCAGTGTGCAAAAGCAAAAACGAAAGTTATGAAGACAAGAAAGGCAAGTCACGAATCTCAGTTTGCAAGGATATGGGATTACCAAGCCGAGGTGTTGCAGCAGAACATAGGGTCCGAATTTGAGATAGAGACAATCCCTGGGCCAGTAATTGGAAGCAAACAAAGGTTCTACCGTTTATACATTTGTTTTAAATCCCAAAAAGAATCATGGAAAGAAACTTGTAGACCGATTATAGGATTGGATGGAGCTTTTCTGAAATGGAATATTAAAGGTCATGTGTTAGCAGCAGTTGGAAGAGATGGGGATAATAGGATTGTCCCTCTTGCTTGGGCAGTGGTAGAGATTGAAAATGATGATAACTGGGACTGGTTTGTGAGACATATCTCAGTAAGTTTGGGCCTTCAAACGATGACAGATATAGCTGTAATATCAGACAAACAATCGGTTAGTCATTTCATTATATGTTTAAGGTTTGTTTGTGTTTGTTTGTTTGAAATGTAAGGTCTAACAAATGTCTTCGTTTTTGTTTGTAGGGTCTAGTTAAAGCTATACATAGCATTCTTCCACATGCTGAGCATCGACAGTGTTGTAAACACATTTTGGATAATTGGAAGAAGGACAATCACGATCAAGAACTACAAAGGATGTTTTGGAAGATAGCACGCGCCTAAACGACAGGAGAGTTTGCTGATCGAATGGCAGAGCTAAAGGCGTACAATCCTCAAGCTTATGCAACTCTGCAACTAACGAATCCGCTGACATGGTCTAGAGCTTTCTTCAAGATTGGCACTTGTTGCAATGACAACCTTAACAATCTAAGTGAATCTTTCAATATAACCATCAGACAGGCCAGGAAAAAGCCCTTATTGGATTTGCTAGAGGACATTAGGAGGCAATGCATGGTCAGGAATGCCAAGCGGTTTCTCATAGCTGATAGGCTCAAGACAAGGTTTACCAAGAGAGCACATGCCGAGATTGAGAAAATAATAGCTGGGGCAGGGAATTGCCAGAGACTTATGGCCAGACACAATATTCATGAGGTATCTTCGAATGGTGTTAATTACAGGGTTGATATGAATCAGAGAATTTGTGGTTGCAGGAAGTGGCAGATGGTTGGAATCCCTTGTATTCATGCTGCATGTGTGATAATAGGAAAGAAAGAGAAAGTTGAGGACTATGTCAGTGATTACTATACAAAAATAAGGTGGCGAGAAACATACCGAGATGGTATTATGCCTGTTCAGGGGATGCCATTGTGGCCTAGATTGAATAGGTTACCTGTATTGCCACCCCCATGGAGAAAAGGCAACCCATGAAGGCCTAATAACTATGCAAGGAGGAAAGGAAAGAATGAAACTTCATCTACTTCAAAGATGTCTCGAGAAAAAAGAGTAATGACATGCTCTAATTGTTTGCAACAAGGACACAACAAAGGTTCATGCAAGAATGCAACAGTCATATTTAATGTACCAAAGCGACCAAGAGGTCGACCAAAGAAAACTCAGGTATGTTTTTTTTTTTTTTTTAATTTTGTGCGTAAACCTCACATCAATCATGTATGGATATGTTATGACTGAAGTTCTCAAATGATTTAGGAACCAGAAGCTCACATATCACAAGTGCCAACAGTTGGATCACAATCTCGTCAAGGACCACCAATGCAAGCTCACGGATCAGAAACACATCAAGGACCTCCAAGACAATCTCACGGTTCACAAACTCATCAAGGACCTCCAAGGCAAGCTCACGGAACACAATCTCATCAAGGACCTCCAAGGCAAGCTCACAGAACACAATCTCATCAAGGACCTCCAAGGAAAGCTCACGGAACACAATCTCATCAAGGACCTCCAAGGCAAGCTCACGGATCACAATCTCATCAAGGACCTCCAAGGCAAGCTCACGGATCACAAGGCCCGACAGTTGGATCACAAACTAATCAAGGATCCCAAGGGGAAGCTGAAGGATCCCAAGGACAAGGACTAGGTCGATTTGCAACATGGTTTGAGTGTTCTTCTTAGATTAGGTTTCTGAATGTGATGTTGTTTTTTATGGTGAAGAAAGATTGTTGTTGTTTCAACCTACTGTTTAATCTGGTTTGTTGTCTGGATGTTTTCTCTTTATTAAACTCACTTTGGTACTTTAAATCTCTCTTATCTGAAGCAAAGACATTGTTTATCATTACCAAAGCCACATTACAACATACAACACCAAAAAACACAACATCAAACACACTAATAACCAAGATGCATTGTTGGTTTGTTGGATTTAATCATTAGGATCACTATTACAATGAAAGTTAAACAAAGACACACCAAGCACAATTTGATAACCAGTTTCCAATTCTTAATTTCTCTTTTGCTCGACATTGCATCATCCATCAACACTTCAATCCGAGCCTTTAACTCATCAATCTCGAGAGCAACCTCAGATTTGGCACTGCTTAACTCGCTCTCAATGTTTGTCAATTTAGGTAAAACCTCAACAACCTCCTCATAAACACCATCTTCGACCCATTTAAACAAATGATCCTGCATTTACGAAATATTTTTGATTATCACATAACTATAAAAATACACACAAAATCATATCTGAATCACTTACATCTCCTCTGGTTGGACAATGGAAATAAGGTCTTCCTGGGTTCTGTTTTGAGCTTGATGTGTAGATGGCAATGTCTAAGCCGCAATGACATTTTGAAGGGAAACCATGGCACCAACGTCCTCTGTTCTCATCGACTCTGTTCTCACCACTCGATTGCCCTGATTTAGAACTCATAATCGATTCGTTCGTGAAGATGAAAAACGAAGAATTGGAGCTGTAAATGTCAAGAGAAGACGAAGACTTCGAATTGGGGATTTTGACTTCGAATTGGGGATTTTGTTTTCAGAGTCGAAGGATAAAGCGATGTCGTTTTATCCCAAACGGTTATGTTAACGACGGTCGTAACAGAGGAGCTAACGGGGTTAACGGGTGTTAACTGCAAAATTAAAACTTCGGGTTTTTGGCCTGGTCAATGCAGTTCTATGTTTTAAAGAGGAAGTCAACCAAAACTCGATGTATTAAATGGCCGCAGGCAAAATTGATGGTTTAAATGGCGTTTTTTTGAAAGTTCATGGTTAAAACGACATTTTCCCTTTAAAAAATGTACTAAAATGCCTAATATCCCGGTTTAAAAATACATTAATTAGCTGGGTATGAATTGGACCGGACTTCAATTTTGCCAGTGAAAGTGTTCGCTTTACGAAAAAGACTAGAGAAAGGCCCACCTCACCAGCATCTTTCTCTCTCTTTCTCACTCCCAAGTCTCCTCCTTCCCGTGAAAGCTGAAAGCTCATCTACTCCTTCCACGTGATTCGTCTCCCCCGGATCACTAAGCTTCTTTCAGCTCGACGCCATCGTCCTTGGAGTTCGCTTCAATCAACCGGTAAATCTTCCACTGATTTTTGAAAAAGATTCTTCCATGTTCGATCTGATCCGGCTTCAAAGATCGAGAGTTGATTGCCTCCAAACATCTTGAAATTTAAACCAGAGACGAATACGACTTAGAGCAAGATATATATATAGAGAGAGAGAGTATTAGGACGCTGTGTTTACCGTCTGATTGACTATGTAAAGTTCTGATCTACGGAGACGAATGGCGGGAAAATTGACTTGAGCCGCGATTTTTTTACTGGGTGGATCCAAAATGAAGAAGAAGGCGTCGCAGCAGAAGTTACTGTACAGATGGAAGAGGAAGGTATACGGTACATTGATGTTCGCTTTCTGCTTGGGAACTTTCGTATTTATCCAAGCTCGTTTCGCATTTATTCAAGCTCGTTTTCATGGAATCACTGCGTCTCTCAAGCCTCGTCTCGATCAGAAACCTCAGATTGCTTTCCTCTTCATTGCCCGGAATCGACTCCCTCTCGAGTTTGTCTGGGACGCTTTCTTTCAGGTATACATACACTCCTTTCTCTAATTGGGTTCTGAAACACTATAGTTTTGATCCAGGCAAAGTGGTAGAGGTTTTGGGATCAATTTGGTTTCACTAAAATCAGCTTAAAGTAACTAGAGTTGATATCTTTTGGAAGTTTTTCTCTGTTGGAATGTGTAATCTTAGTTACAGCATTAAAGAATTGGTCAAAGCCATATTGAAGTATTGAGCTTGGTCTATAATAATATGTTCTTTTGCAGGGTGAGGATGGAAAGTTCTCAATATATGTTCATTCTAGACCTGGATTCATTCTCAGCGAGGCTACAACTCGATCCAAGTTCTTTTTGGATCGGCAAGTTAATGACAGTATACAGGTTGCTGCTATGAGAATGTATCAGTTTACCAAATCTTGATTTTTCTCATTAGCAGCATAAGTCGTCTGATTCATTTGTTAATTACAGGTAGACTGGGGTGAATCAACCATGATTGAAGCAGAACGTGTATTACTCAGACATGCGCTTAGTGATCCATTTAATCACCGCTTTGTTTTTCTTTCTGATAGGTTAGATTGATTCTGTATATATCTTTTTGTGTTTGGATTGCAGTTGATGAACCTGCCTAACTAAATTTTTCAGTTTGTTTGGTTTCTTCTCAGCTGCATACCTCTGTACAGTTTCAGCTACACTTATAACTATATCATGTCAACACCAACTAGTTTCGTTGATAGGTCCGTGCTGCTTAAATACATAACTCCATACTGTAATTTTGATACCGACAAGAAAGGAATGTTTATGTTGGAATCACTAATTGTTTTTCTTTATTGCAGCTTTGCAGATACTAAAGATAGCCGTTATAATCCTAAAATGAATCCCATTATTCCTGTTCATAACTGGAGAAAAGGATCACAGGTAAAGTTCCAATCCCTTGTTGTGTAAAATGTATTTCAATGACCACAAGTTCTGTCAGTTTGAATGTGTACAGTTAAGCTGACATTATCTGTGCTATGTTTTCTTTATCCTGTCGTCTTCTCGAAGTGGGTCGTTCTGAATAGAAAACATGCAGAAATTGTGGTGAATGATACCTCCGTCTTTCCTATGTTTCAGCAGCACTGCAGAGTAAGTTGTTGAAACCTTCACTTCACTAGCAAGCTTGGGTATACTTGTAATTGAATTTATGGTCTGTCCGCTACTATAATACTGAATAGAGGGATATACTCTCTTTATTTTCGTTCATTCATTTTCAAAAGATAGATGATTTAGCTGCTAAGAGGGATTAGAATCACTGATTTTAGATTTGGGTGATATTGTGAGAGTTACTTTGTTAGTGGACAGTTCACTGTTGGCTTGGCTCACTCATTAACTTTTTGTTGCATATGATCTTGCAGAGAAAATCACTTCCAGAGTTTTGGCGAGATCGTCCTGTAGTAAGTTGCTTTTCTCTGCTTTAATTACCGCACAATATTAACAGTTCCTCCTCCCTCATAAGGCCATGTCCATTCGATTCCTGCACGTTTTAGTCTGTAGAATCTGGCAGGCATTTATGGTTTGATGATCAGGAGACGATATGTTGTACTAATGTAGTCTTATTGTGTAGCCAGCTGAAGGTTGGAAGGAACACAACTGTATACCTGATGAGCACTATGTTCAGACATTGCTATCTGTAAGATTAATGTTTGATCCAACCATATGAATTGTCATTTAGAAATGAATGGTACAATTAATCAAATCTGGTAATCCTTCTTAAATTTTCAGCAAAAGGGTGTAGATAGCGAACTCACACGTAGATCACTGACACACTCAGCTTGGGACCTTTCTTCCTCTAAAAGAAACGAACGTCGTGGATGGCATCCTATGACTTACAAATTTTCTGATGCTACTCCTGATCTAATACAGTCCATTAAGGTACACATGTTAACACTTATTTTACCAAAAGAGAAGTTGAGGGTTCAGATTTTTGGTAAGGTCCGGGCATTTGGTCTTACGGTTTAGATATCTTGGATTTTGAGTATATAGGTTTTGTAAAGAGGTAACACCACCAAACTCCAAACTAAATCTGAAAGTAAACTGGTTCGGTTGGGTTACCAAATCGAAATCAGAATTGGGTTAGTTTGTTATGTTATGGTAATATATTCTTAAGACCAACATTTTAGTTTGTAGAACTAAAACTCTGCATTATGTATCCTGTTTTTTCTTGCTATGGCTTTAACCCTCTTACGAACTTAAAACAGAAGTAGAGTCACTAACCAAGCACATTGATTTACAGGGAATAGACAATATCAACTACGAGACGGAATATAGGCGAGAATGGTGTAGCAGTAAAGGGAAACCGTCGCCGTGCTTCCTCTTCGCCAGGAAGTTCACTCGTCCTGCTGCTCTCCGCCTCCTCCGCGAAGTAAAACTTTCTTTCAACATCATCCCTTAAACTAAGAAAATTAACATCACAAACATATTACTGATGAGCTCATTGTGGGTTTCTTGCTTCCTCTGTTTCTTTGGCAGTCTATCTTGTTAAAGGACAAAGAGCAAGACAATTAAGTAGATCATTCACCATTCGTAGCATATATTACACATAGGTACGTAAGATTACCAAGAGTTACAATGTTTGTATTTGTTATTTCATTTGTAATACTACAGATTTCGAAATTACATAGAAACTTACCATTGGGTATATGAATAAAAGCCACGGTGTTGATAAAGATGGACGGTAGAGAAAGAGCTCAGCAGGGGTGACCTGAGAACACATGAAAACGAGAGATATAATCATTACATGGCGTCATTACAGCCGTTGGTTGCACATGTGTTCTCATATCGACCCTGTCGAGATCCACTACCTTCAAAATATCTTCTGTTTATTACAACTTGAGTTTTGATTTCAATAACTGCTGGGAACTATATATATACACACAAATAATGAAGGATTGAGTAGTACACAATATAACCACACAAATTGTAGTACACGGGACAAAGTTTTGTAGCATTCGTTTATGTTTTGTATAGTACAAAAAAAACTTCAGACTTGTGTACTGCAAAATTCATTAAAAGAAGAATGAGGAAAACCAACATTGTACTTCTCTGAAAGTACAACGGCGAGTCTTGTACTAGCGATTGTTTCCGGAACTTTTCATGGTATTATAATTTCTTTATGGTCCCTTGTCCCTTATATTCTAAATTTAGATCAAAATGACCTCACTCTCACAAAAGTGGGGGATTCATAAGAAGGCCCATATTATTGAATTTGGTTTAATGACTTTCATAAGAGAGTGGAGGAAACCAAAAGTAACGAAAGCCCATTACTGTGACAAAAGAGAGAACGCGTGATTTTTGCATACATTGGTTTTAAGTCCCACATCGTAAACACACAGAGAAAGACAACGAACCCAAGACATATATAAGATGGAGATAGCCTTCTGTTAAAAACCACGGAGCCGTGCGATAAGCACATAGCGAACTATTCTTTCGCCTTTTACTAAAGAATACCGTGAGCTTGTCGTACTTAAGCGGCATACGCCTATTTTTGGAGGGTTGTCTCTTGTTGAGATCAACCCCTATCAATCATTAACTCTGGAAATTTTCTTAACGAGCAATCTATAAACATAAAACGTCTTTAGCTTTTCTTCAGTAAACTTACTTATGAGCTGATTTCTTTGTTCGAGTGTTAGTACACTAGTCCCACATCGGAAGAGTATTAGCAAAACAAAGCCGATGTTTTGATATAAAAGGACTCGCAAACGTTGAGACAAAGCATACCTTTCTCGGCCTTTTGGCTAAGATCAAGTGTAGTATCTGTTCTTATCAGTTTAATATCTGATATGTGGATCATCGATCCACACGATATTAACTCAATCTTTTTAGGGAGTGAGCCATTGAAATAGCTTGCTATTTGTGCTCACGTTCGTCGCCCATGCGTTGCACTATTGCAAGGGCTTGGCGTATCCCACCATTCACAATGTTAAAGACTTTTAGTTACCCCATGTTAAAATATAATCTTCTTCCTGTCTAAAAATTATCCACTTAATCGTAATTGCACTCAAATCATGTTGTTTCTTCCTTTGTCCCCACGGTCGAGTTGAAGAAAGAAAATAGTCATGGGCTTATTAAGTCTCCAAGCCCAATGGGCTATACACCAAGTCTTCAAAATCGATGTTGACACGTTACATTAGAAAGAGATGCTGACTTGAACGATTTGGGCGATGAAAATTTAATTAAATTTTTCTCCAGGAATTTAAGGGAAATCATATAAAATCAAAGGGGAGAGAGATTATCATAACTTCGATCGATGAATACGGCTCTGTACTCGGATAAGCAGATAATGGATCTGATGAACGAAGACAATACTAATAGTAACAATAATTCACAAGACGGCGGCGATCACCAGAAGCACCGCGCCGGTGATAATAACAATGGCTTGGAGTCGAAGAAGGAAGCGATCTTTCCTAGCTATGATTTTCAGCCTATTCGCCCTAATGCCTCCGTCGGATTGTCTCACCACGCTTTAGATCTCGCCGGATCTGTTAATTCCACGGCTGCTAGGGTTTGGGATGCTTCTGATCCAAAACCGGTTTCAACTTCTTCCGCAAGAGTAAATATTTTCTAAAATTCTCTCATATCTCTTTTATTATTTTGCGATCAATCTCCTTTGTTTGTGTCTCTATTAGTTTTTATCACGATTACGGTATTTTGCTTATTAGAATCGGTTCTAAGGTTTAGAAGAATCATAGACAATTATTTTGACTGTGTTAATGGACAATAATCACACTTTAGCCTTACTTGTTGCATCTGGTTCGTTATTGCAGAGTTATGGTTCTATGGACTCTCTTGAACCTTCAAAGTTGTTTGCTGAGAAGAATCGAAATGCGTCAGAGTCAGCTATTTTATCTGCGATTGATCGCACAATGAAGGCACATGCTGATAACTTGATACATGTCATAGAAGGTGTCAGTGCACGTCTAACTCAGCTGGAGACCAGAACTCGAAATCTCGAGAACTTGGTGGATGATGTGAAAGTTTCTGTTGGGAACAGTCATGGAACCACTGATGGGAAACTGAGACAGCTTGAAAACATCATGTTAGAGGTAACTTAACTCTTCCTGGAAACCTAAAGTAAATTAGTTTGAGAGTATAGAAACAACCAAATGAATCTGAGATATTAGACTAAGCGTTATTCTCTGCCTTTTTGATGCCAATTCTACTATTCTAGTCTTGCCTGGGAGTTATTATTGTTCATTTAACTTCAAAGAAGTTTCTGGTTTCATGATTTTTATTTTTTCAATGTCTTTAATGCATATAGGCTTTTGTTTCGAGTTACCATCTATTAAGCTTCTAGATTTCTCAGTACCTTCTTTGAATGATTGCGTTCAGGTGCAAAGCGGTGTACAGATGTTGAAGGACAAACAAGACATAGTTGAAGCGCAGCTTCAGCTTTCAAAGCTCCAACTATCAAAGGTAAACCAGCAGCCGGAGACGCACTCTACACATGTTGAACCCACTGCTCAGCCACCCGCGTCACTGCCTCAGCCACCAGCTTCTGCTGCAGCTCCCCAGTCTCTTACTCAGCAGGGCCTCCCGCCACAACAATTTATCCAACCGCCTGCCTCACAGCACAGTCTCCCGCCTCCTTCATCACAACTGCCTCAGCTTCCTAACCAGTTCTCTCCCCAACAAGAGCCTTATTTCCCTCCTCCTGGTCAGTCCCAGCCACCTCCAACAAACCAGCCTCCATATCAACCTCCTCCTCCAACCCAGTCACTGCATCAACCACCTTACCAGTCACCTCCGCAACAGCCACAATACCCACAGCAGCCACCTCCACAGCTCCAACACCCGTCTGGCTACAACCCGGAGGAACCACCTTACCCTCAGCAATCTTACCCACCAAACCCTCCTCGTCAACCACCTTCTCATCCACCTTCAGTTTCAGCCCCATCTCAACAGTACTACAACGGTCCTCCAACGCCACCATCAATGTATGATGGATCAGGTGGGAGATCCAATTCAGGTTTCGCTTCCGGGTACTCTCCTGAGCCTTACCAGTATACCGGTCCACCTTCCTCACAGTATGGAAACACCCCGTCTGTGAAACCGCCACATCAAAGTGGAAGCGGATCCGGTGCTTACCCACAGCTCCCAATGGCACGCCTTCTACCACAAGGATTACCAATGGCTTCAGCCATCAGTAGCGGTGGAAGTGGTGGCTCGGGTTCCCCAAGATCAGGAAGCAGAGCGCCAGTGGATGATGTAATCGACAAAGTGGTAAGCATGGGGTTCCCAAGGGACCAAGTGAGAGGAACAGTGAGAACATTGACTGAGAATGGTCAAGCGGTTGACCTCAATGTTGTTTTAGATAAGCTGATGAATGGAGATAGAGGAGGTATGATGCAGCAGCAGCAGCAACCGCCAAGAGGTTGGTTTGGTGGTCGTTAGCTGTGTTAATAATATCTCTTAATTGCGGTTTCGCTGACATTGTATAGTCGTATTTTATCATCTCATGTCAGATTTCCTCGAACATATCTTTGGATTATTACCTTCTTGTTTGGTTTGCTACTTCATTATTTTTTCAAAGCTTTCCTATGTATTTGAAACTTGAAGCTCTTCAGTCATTTATTTTCTTATGTGTTTCATTCATTTGCGTTATTTTGACAATTTGGAAATCACAGATCACCTACATAAAGAAAAGTCACTGCGTGCAGTGCAGGCTCTATTATTATATTTCCTTAGCCAAAAAACGACATGTAGTTTTTATAGACTGGAACTGAACGACAAGATGTTTCTTATTTTATTAAAAAAAACGGCGTCGTCATGTCACCCGCGAAACCCACTAAAAATCTTATTAGTTTTCTCTCTCGCTCCCCTGCCTATCTCTCTCTCGGGGTTTCTCGTGCTTCACCGGTTGTTTCATCTGAACGATGTCGTTGACGGAGTTAGACGACGGACTTGTGCGCAGGATGGCCATCGGCGCAGTCTTCTCTGATTTCGTATGAACGGATTAACTTTCTGTTTTGATTTCGAATTAAGTTTGGGTAAAATCCAGATTTCGAGTCTAATCCGTTCAATTCTCGTTGTTGGATGGATTTAACAGGGAGGGAAGATACATTCAGTGGGTTTCCATAGGACTGATGACCTACTGGTCACATCCAGCGAGGATGATTCACTTCGTCTCTTCGATATCGCCAACGCTAAGTCAGTTCTTCCTCCCCTCTTTTTAGGTTTTCAATTAAGTTCTACCAGTTTGAGAATCAAATTGTTTATCTGAAAGTTTGTATCGATGTTTGTTTAAAAAAACGTAGACAGCTCAAGATTACATACCATAAGAAACATGGCACCGATCGTGTATGCTTCACTCATCACCCTAGCTCTCTTATTTGCTCTTCTCGATACAATTTGGATACTGGAGGTGAGTTCGTTATTTATACTCTTTTGCTTCAGATTGGTTAATCAAATTAAAAATGGCTGGATATTGGACTTACTTGGATACTTGTTTTCTTCTTCTTGGTGGTGCTAGAATCCTTGAGATATCTTTCAATGTATGATAATCGGATCCTTCGCTACTTTAAAGGGCATAAAGACAGGTCTGATATCACCTCTTGAACTTGGAATTGGATATATGTTTGTAGTATGAACATCGATTGAAAATATTTCTTCTTTTTCAGGGTTGTATCGCTTTGTATGTCTCCAATAAATGACAGCTTCATGTCTGGTTCTCTCGACAAGAGTGTCAGACTCTGGGATCTTCGTGTTAATGCCTGCCAGGTTAGTTTTCCCAGTTTTACAAAATCTGTGAAAGGCATTGTCCAATAAGTCTGACAAAGTCATATGGGATATGTCTGAATATTGCTATAGTTTTTAGCAGAAAAGTGTCGTTTTCCTTTTGTTATATAAACCTCCAAACCCTCATAATTTCATCCTGAAACTTTAACTTAATGTGGATGTTGGAAGCATTTAACATGTAGAACAAGTTTTTCTCGATTTAGGCTCTCTTCTTTTATTGTCTCTCTGTGAATGTATATGGTTTCATGATTTAGGCTTACCCTTTTAGTCAATAGGGGATTCTACATCTTCGTGGTAGGCCTGCAGTTGCGTATGACCAACAAGGCCTGGTGTTTGCTATTGCAATGGAAGGAGGTGCTGTTAAGTTGTTTGATTCCCGGTGTTACGACAAGGTGCTGTTAAGTTGTTTGATTCACACACATGACTGCTCTTGTAGTTCCAAGTTATGACTACTCAACCCAATTTCAATCTCTTATGTAGGGTCCCTTTGACACATTTCTGGTGGGTGGGGATACTGCTGAGGTTAACGATATAAAATTCAGCAACGATGGAAAATCCATGCTCCTAACAACTAAAAACAACAATATCTACGTTCTTGATGCATATCGTGGAGAGAAGGTAATCACATTCTGTATCTTTCACTTGGAGAAGGATTAGGTTTAAGTTGGTAAAACCGGTATGTTGTTTTGCAGAAATGTGGTTTTAGTTTGGAGCCTTCACAGGGTACATCCATAGAAGCCACTTTCACACCAGATGGCAAGTATGTTCTGTCAGGTAAATACATTTGTTTGAAACTCTACACAACATCCAAGTTTAACCAACTTTAACTCCAAATTATGAAACTACTCAACCAAATCAGATAATACTAGACCTCACAGTAAGTTTTCTTTTTCGGATACAGGTTCAGGAGATGGAACCTTACATGCTTGGAACATCGAGAACCCATCTGAGGTAAATGCAGAATAATCAACATCACCAGGATTGTACATATCCACTTAAAAGATGATGAATTATTCAGAAATTTAAAGCAACTATTTCTATGCCTTGTGCTTGTCACAGTATCTAATTTTTTGTCCATGGTTTTGTCTAAAAATAAGGTGGCGAGGTGGGAGAACAATATAGGAGTAGTGTCGTGTCTGAAATGGGCACCTCGTAGAGCCATGTTTGTTGCTGCGTCGACGGTACTCACATTCTGGATACCCAACGATGGCGAGCCGCCAGTTCCCGCCGATCCTAGTGCTGCTGACCAACAACCTCCTCCACAGTGACGACATTTACTTTTCCCGTTGGTATTGTGGTTTTAATTTTGACAATTAGAACAAATGTAAGCACAAGTATTTGAATCACAAAATACAAAAATCTCTTAATTTATTCACTTTGGTTTTGGGTACTGGTTAGTGGTTGGTTACAATATTTTCCTTGGAAATAACCATTTTTGTTTTAATCTAAAAGGAGATGGATACATTAGTTATTGATTCCATACAGACATCAATGTTTTTTTCATTAGAATTTGATCCAAACAAGATTTGTTGATAAACTGGGTTAATTCGGTTTGGTTCGGTATTGTTTCCACTGACAACGAATGACCTTATTGGGCCTTAAAACCCATGATCGTAATTAAAAAAGCCCATTATAACGGCCTCTGACTACCCGACTATGTATTCTCAGTTTTGGCTAAAACCCTAATTCTCTTCCTCTCTCGTTTACCTCTCTCGTCCCCTCTCTGGTAGGCCGTATCAGTATCATCACCATGCCGAAGCATTACAGGCCAGCGGTAAGTGTCTCTGTTGGATTGAACCTCTAATTTCTTCCCAATATCAGTTGATTAACAGCTGCTGTAATCCATATTCGTTTTCCCCTTTGCTCGAGAAATTTTTTGAGCTGATGTTTTGTGGTTGTGTTTGTGTCATTTGCAGGGGAAAAAGAAAGAAGGAAATGCGGCTAGGTATATGACCAGGTCGCAAGCTCTCAAACATCTTCAAGTTAACTTGAATCTTTTCAGGTTCGTCCTTCTCCGTCGCTAATTTTAATATTTTCGGAATTGGTGGCTCTTAGGTTATAATGATTCTTTGATTTATCCTCAGTATTGGAAATACAAAAGCATTTTGTATACTTTGTTCCATATATATGGGTGTGACTAATTTGTTATTGTACCTGCTGATTTGGGTATTTTCAGGAGACTATGTATTGTGAAAGGTATATTTCCAAGAGAACCGAAGAAGAAGGTGAAGGGAAACCATCACACTTACTACCATGTCAAGGACATTGCTTTCCTTATGCACGAGCCACTTCTTGAGAAGTTCAGGGAGATCAAAACCTACCAAAAGAAGGTGAAAAAAGCCAAGGCCAAGAAGAACGAGGAGCTCGCACGCCTTTTGCTTACTCGCCAACCCACTTACAAGCTAGATAGATTGATCCGTGAGAGGTTTGCTTCTGACTTGATTTTGTTTTTTTTTTGTTGTCTGAACATCCATGAGTTTAGACTGTTAACACTTTTTTTTTGCTTGTGTTCCGAATATTTAGGTATCCAACATTTATTGATGCACTGCGAGATT
Source organism: Camelina sativa (assembly GCF_000633955.1). Classification (NCBI taxonomy): domain Eukaryota; kingdom Viridiplantae; phylum Streptophyta; class Magnoliopsida; order Brassicales; family Brassicaceae; genus Camelina; species Camelina sativa. The sequence continues at coordinate 6,552,089 of NC_025704.1, read as the reverse complement.
TGGATGACTGTCTTACCATGGTTCATCTTTTTGCGGTGTTGCCTGCATCAGACAGGGAAAATCTCGAAGTTAAGCGAGTTCACAACTGTAGAAGGTTAGAATCTTATCTCTTCTTTTGGAACCTTGTGTCTTTTACATATTGGCAGCTTGTCTTAGTCTCATATCCGTTAATCTTAATTTGCGCTTCTTTTGTGAACCAGATTGACCCATGAATGGCAAGCTTACATTTCACGTTGTCATGCATTGCGTAAAGTGTTTGTATCTGTCAAGGGTATTTACTATCAGGTATTGTGTTACTTTATCTTGAAAGTTTATAATGAAATTTGTAGATTACATCCTCTAATAATGGAACTTTGGTAATTATCTTAATAGGCTGAATTAGAAGGTCAGAAGATCACTTGGTTGACCCCTCATGCAATACAACAAGTTTTTACAAATGATGTTGACTTTGGTGTCATGCTAACCTTCTTGGAATTTTATGAGGTGAGAACTCCTAATCCCTATTCATTCCTTTTCCCTTGTTAACTTAATTCATCAGTTTAGTAGGAATGAATTAATTTGAGTTTCCTAACCTATGCTAATGTTCGGACGTATGATGACAAATTTTCATTCACCTTTGATGCAGACGCTTCTTGCCTTTATTAACTTCAAGCTATACCATTCTCTGAATGTGAAATATCCGCCAATCCTTGATTCGCGGTTGGAGGCTTTGGCTGCGGGTAAGCTACCCTCCTCCAAGTAGCGATGATATTTTTCATATGTAACTATCAGAATGAAGGACCTTTTACTCTGATTAATATTTATGCTTGTCTTCAATGTTGCAGATCTCTATGCACTGTCAAGATACATAGATGCCAGCTCCAGAGGCATGACGGTGGAACCTAAAGTTGATGCTTCATCTAGCTCACAGTCAAATGACCGTGAAGAATCTGAACTGAGACTTGCACAACTTCAGCATCAGCTGCCTTCGAGTGAGCCTGGAGCATTGATGCATATTGTTGCAGATAACAATAAAGAAGTTGAAGAGGATGAAGAAACAAGAGTGTGCAAGTCACTGTTCAAGGATCTGAAGTTTTTCTTGAGCCGTGAGGTATCTCTCTGATTCACTCCTGAGCCTCTTTTTATCACTGAATTTTCTTGTAAAATAGTTAATCATTGACAAACTTAAACTGGTAGGGACAAAACATACTCATGTGCTACTAAATTTTATCAGTAATTGACCAAATATAATAGTAGTCTTTCTATAACATGAATCTCTGATATCTCCATGTTTTTTTTAATATTTGGAAGATCTGTGTGCTTGAGTTTACCCTCGACCAGTGACCTAGAAGATCATTAATTTTTTTCATAACTGCAGCTTATCTCTTATATGATAATTTTGTATACTCATGTAGGTTCCAAGAGAGTCCCTGCTTTTTGTGCTTCCTGCTTTTGGTGGGATGGTGTCTTGGGAAGGAGAAGGTGCTCCGTTCAAGGAGGATGATGAGAGTATTACACATCATGTAAGCCGTTTAGCTTGATGTTTAATATTGCCATTGTATCCTAAAGTGTAGATATATCGATAGTTTTCAATAACATGCTTTCTACTTCTGTAGATCATCGATAAACCAAGTGCGGGCCATCAGTATCTTTCAAGGGAATATGTGCAACCACAGTGGATCTATGACTGTGTGAATGCTCGCATAATCTTGCCAACTGAAAAGTATTTGGTCGGAAGGTAACACATTCATAGCCCTTGCTTATTTCTTCTTTTACTACCATTTTTTTGTTTCGTTTTCTCAGCTGTTTACATATTTGTTGTGTGTTTTCATGCAAGCAGCATTCCACCGCCACACTTGTCACCGTTTGTGGACAATGAAGCAGAAGGATATGTTCCTGATTATGCTGAAACCATCAAAAGGCTTCAAGCAGCAGCGAGAAACGAAGTTCTTCCGTTGCCAGGTGTTGGAAAAGAGGATCTTGAAGATCCTCAAAACTTACTATACGCTGGTGTTATGAGCCGTGCCGAGGAAGCTGAAGCTGCTGCGAGCAAGAAGAAGGTCTGGTTTTGTGCTTTATAAATGAATTAACACAAACCTGTGAAGTTTTTTATGTGTTGATCAAGATTTTAACTTTGTGTTGTGTGGGTTATTTTATGTAGATGGCGGCAAAGGAGAAGCAATACCATGAGGAACTGAAGATTGAACTAACTGGAAGTAAGGCTGTCGTAGCACCTGAGGTGGCTGAAGATGAAGAATCAGGTCCCGATGCTATGCAAATAGCTCAAGAGGACGCTGATATGCCCACACTGCTGATGTCGCGTAAGAAGAGGAAGCTCTATGAAGCCATGAAGGTACGTACCATTTACAATTTACCTTTCATTCCTTTTTTTGGTCCATAGTTTCTATAGGTCTGTTACTAATTACATACAATTCAGTACTAGATTTAGCTGTGTGATGATTCCTGGTTTTAAAAGCTCTGCTAAATCATATCAATGAAAGACTCTTTAGTGTTTTGTAACTTGATGTTGTGTTTTCTTTTGTGAAATGCTATCTGCAGATTGGGCAGAAAAAGAAGAAAGCAAGTGTTGAACTAATCGAGCAGCGCAAGAAAATGTTGAAGGATGCTCAATCATCATAACTTGTTTATTTTTTGCTCGCATATCTGTTCTCTCATGCTCTTTCTTGAGTTATCTATCATTAGTGTTTCTTCGCAACATGTACTCCCAAATTTGAAAAAAGTTTTGATTTTGATTATTGTTATACGTGTTATATGAAATCCACAAAACAAGCAGTATTTGAAACTACATACGTCTAGAACCTTTTTACATTTAGTATGATGAATCAATCACGTTCATAGCAACAGCATCATTACGTATAAATATGGTTAAAAGTAACATAGCTGTTCAAGTTTGGTTGGCAATGAACACAACAGCATCAGTATGTATATGGTTAAATGTTAAGTTACTTAGTTGTTCAAGTTTGATTGGCAATTTTTTCATGTTTAATTTTCTTTCAAGGATCAGTAATAATAAGAGTAAGGCGCCGTAAAACATAGAAAATCAAAAGAACATATTTCCAATTTTTTATTATATTAGATCTCTATATTTTTTTCTGATGCATGAGTACGCCTAAAGAAATAATCTATCTACCTAATAATTTCTACAAAAATTCATAGTATAATAATAAACGTGAGTGGAAGCTTCTAGTTGGAGATGTACTTACAAAGTAAAAAAATGTGGTATAATTTTTAGAATGGTTTCTTAGTTTTTCACTATACTTATGTATTTGAATTCCATACTTCTAACCGAAGAAAATTTGAAGCATTTTTTTCTTACACATATTCGGGCTTAGGGACCAATGGGGAAAGAAACTTGATCATATTATTCTCTGTCCCTAACGAAAGGAGATGAAGGATGTAAAACACTAAATTAAAATATACGTAAATTTTGCTTTTCTAAAATATTATAAACACATCCAAAAAACATTTGTCACGTGGTGGTCTGAATCATTCATATTAATTCAGGTTGAGTGTAATGGGGCATTCTAAAAAATGCCCTTTTTCAATACTCATTTTTTAAAATATCACTTCATGTTGACTATTTTTAAAACTACCCCTCTTTATATACAAAATGACCAAATTATCCTTTTTAGTGACAGCAAGAATGTACAGTCATCAAAATCGAAAATATTTTCCCGCCAAAAAAATTTCCCGCCAAATTTTTTTTTTCCGCCAAAATCGAAAATTTTTCCCGAAAAAATTATTTTTTCCCGCCAAAAAAAAAATTTCCCGCCAAAATCGAAAATTTTTCCCGCCAAAAATATTGAAATTTATATCTTTTAAAAACATTGTTTAAAAGCGTTTACAAGGTTTTTAAAAAGTTTTTAAACACATTGTAAACGCTTTTAAAAACCTTGTAAATGCTTTTAAAAAGCTTGTAAATGCTTTTAAAAGGTTTTTAAACACCTTATAAAAACTTTTACAAGGTTTTTAATATCATTGTAAAAGCGTTTACAAGGTGTTTAAAAATCTTTTAAAAATCTTTTTAAAAACCATTTGAAAACCTTTTAAAAACCTTTTAAAAACCTTTTAAAAATCTTGTAAAAGCGTTTACAAGTTGTCTAAAAACCTTTTAAAACTCTTTAAAAAATCTTGTAAAAGCCTTTACAAGGTGTTTATAAGGTAGAAACCTTATAAAACCTTTTAAAAACCTTGTAAATTTTTTTTGGCGGGAAAATTTTTTTGTCGAAATTTTTTAACAAAATTTTTTTGACAAAAAAAATTTTGGAGGGAAATTTTTTTCGAAAAATTTTTGGCGGGAAAATATGTTGGAAATTTTTTGGCGGGAAAATTTTGTTTTTCTTTTTATTGAATAAAATAATTTTCATTTAAGGGTAAAATGGTCATTAAAAATTAAAAGAGGACAAAAAAAAAAAATGACCAGAAAAAAGGGTATTTTTGAAAAGGGTATATCAAAAGCGCATTTTTAACAAATTCTCTATTATTAAATTCCAAAGTGCGCATCGTTGTCAGTTTAGTTCTAATATATAAAGACAATTGATTGGCATTCGTTAGAAGTTTATTTTAAAAAATTTGACATAATTATTAGAGATCATATAATCTGTGCGTTTAAATCAAGAAAGAGACACCTAGGGAGTTAAAAAAATTATAATAACGTGGAAAAAATCACACTATAATAGGGTCAACTAGAGTTCAAGAAACAAACAATTTTTGCAACAAACTAACTTGTCATTGCTTAAACAATATATAATCTCTTGGGATCAATGGCATTAGAGATATTGGATAATGCAGATCAGCTTTACCTTGCTTCTACATGAGGAAAGATAAAGATTCAATCTATAGGAATCAACATTGGATAGATCATACAAATAAGAACAAAATATCCAAACAGCTACTTACTTTCCCATATGGGTTTTAAGATCTTCTAGAATTAAAACTTATAATATCTACAGGACTAAAATTTAAATAAAAAAGGATAAAAAGAAGAAGCTGAGAGAAAAAAAAAAGAAAAGCTTTAGGTGAGTTTGCTTCAACATGAAACAATGGATGCCCAAAAAAAAAGCCTAACATTGCTTGTTAAAGCAACCATATTTGATATTTTCTATTGTTTTTTTTTTCTCTATTATACTTACTTCACCAATCACCACCACAACTTCCCTCACTCTTCTTCCAAGTGAAGTTATTAACCAAAAATTACACAGAGGAAGAAGAGTGCTGCAATGGAGGATATTGTGGTGGAGAGTCTTCTTAGCGGTAACAGAGAGTCTCAGATACAAGCAGCTATAGAGCTTAGTAATCTAACCAGGAAGCAAAGACAAAAAATGTCAGAAAAAGAAATCATTCCTCCTTTACTCTCAATGTTACAATCTCAAGACTGTATCACAACAGAAGTTGCTCTATCTGCATTACTCAGCCTTGCCTTTGGCAGTGAAAGGTATGTCTTTCTTCTTCTTCTATATGGCTTGTGTTACGCGGTAGTAACAGAAAAAAGATTACTAACTGAGTTTGTTGCTGATCTTTACAGGAACAAAGTCAGAATAGTGAAATCTGGGGCAGTACCAATGTTGCTAGAGATCCTCCAGTCAGAAACAAAGATGGTAATACTTGAACTGGCCATGGCATTTCTTCTGATTCTCTCTTCCTGTAACAAAAACAAGGTCAAGATGGCATCAACCATGTTGGTTCAGCTTTTAGTTGGACTTATTGGGCTCGATAGACTTACCATTCAAGCCAAGGTTGATGGCATTGCAACGCTACAAAATCTATCGACTCTCCATCAGATTGTTCCCTTGGTTATAGCCTCTGGAGCACCGTACGCTTTGCTTCAAGTCATCAACGTTTGTGACAAAGCATCTGAATTGGCTGATAAGGCAGCAGCTTTGCTCGAAAACATAATCTCTCATTCACCAGAATCTATTTCCAGCATTAGTGGGGCAATTGGGGTTCTGGTTGAAGCCATAGAAGAAGGGTCACCTCAATGTAAAGAGCATGCGGTAGGGATACTACTCTGTATATGCAGCTATGACAGAGAGACGAACAGAGGAATGATACTGAGAGAAGGAGTGATGCCCGGATTGCTTCAAGTGAGCGTAGATGGGACAAGGAGGGCTAAAGAAATGGCTAGAGAGCTATTGCTTCTGTTAAGGGACTGCTCTGGCTACGTTATTAAAAACAAGCAGTCAAAGATTGAGATCGTTGAGCAGATAATGCGAGAGATTGATCAAGAAGGGGAGAGAATACCTGGAACCATGTTGAAGTTGGTGGAAGAGATGATCTCAAAACTCAGCACATAGCCCTTGTTGAATTCCACCAAATCTTTGTATATATTGAATCAATGTACTGTTTCCGCAGAAGGAGAGTCTTCTTTTACTTAGGGAATAATTATCACCTTGTTATTTGCTTTTGGTCCCTACAGCTAATTTTAACTCCTCTTCATTTTCCAACCAAAATCTACACAGGGTCGACTGTCAAAGTAGTAGAAGAAAACTCGAATGCATTTTACAAGAAACTAAAAGCCAGTTTCAATCAGCCTAAGATTCTCTCAGTTCTTTCATTATATAGCAAACCTAACTGTTTCTTTGATCCACCTACTACAGTAATATTATCCTGGTAGTTATATCGATTAAGCTCTGTGTCTATTCAGTGTTGATTCATCGGAAACTGCTGCTACTAGTGTTTATGTAACGATGCATGCTACCTCTTCTCTTGGTGGGTGGCAACTCTTTATACCACGGATAAGTGGAGAAAGAAAAAGACTATTGTAACTGAATTGCTATAAATTATATAAATCACTAAACAAAACAAAATATTAAATAGTTAAGGATTGAGAAAATATTCAGACATAATGAGAAACAGCATATAACAAGTTAAGGGGGACAGTAGATGATGATGAGTCTGAGGAGAGGACAGCACCGGACCACTTAATGTTGGCGAAAAGCTCCCATAAATCACTCTTCTTATTCAGTGATTTCGTAATGATAAACTCGGCATACCAAAGCTCCAAATTCTGATCAGGACATTGAGGCCGGGCTTCCCAGAAGATGGCCATCCTCTCATGATCGTAGAAGCAGAATTTGATGATATCAAAACCAGAGTGTCGCTGCTGCAGCTCTTCCAAACCCTTGACTTCCTGCCAATCCGACTGAAATGGAAAACGCCACAGTATTCTCCCGCCGGTACCACGGCAGAACAATGCTTGATGATCAGCTTTAAGCCAATCGTTTCTGTTTTCCGGGTTAGACTCCGTTCTTCCGTCCTCTGCTGCCTCAAACTTGCATTCACTGCTTGAAAAATTAAAGATTTGACCATCCTCATCCACCCCGTAAACATGCTTCATGTCGTCCATCACCACACTTTGTTGGATTTTGAGGGGCATCTTGGGCGTAACCACAGACACGAACTCCCAAGTTACGGTTTCGAGATCATACACCTCTGCCCACTTGGAGGAATCAGCAGCGTCATCACAGCACCCTCCAAACACGTATATCTTCTTCTTGTCTATCAAGCTTGCCGATGCTCCGCTTCGAGCCATCTTCATGGGCGTTGCTCGGCACACTGTGTGATCGGTACAATAAAAAAACGTGACTTCCGATGTGGGTTTGCCGTCCACGAGTCCCCCGATTACATAGATCCCCCATTCATCCTGCACGAAACAGGATCCTGCTACTGGGGCCGGATACGCGTAATCCATATTGAGCCGTTTCAGCCGACGTTGCACGGGGTGAAGGACGAACCACCGTGGGCTTGGATCTGGATACATGTGCATATATACGTACATATATGGGTGGACGCAACCCCTCCGAGACCTCAGGACCCTGAGTCTAGCGGACACTGCGACACCCCGGTGACTCCTGGAGACCATCGCTAAGGCCGCCAGGTCCAATCTCGGCAACTGAGTCAGGCAGTCCAGAAACACATCATCTGGCACTGACCATAACCCACACACCTCCGTCTCATTCTTCCTCCTCGTCTTTTTGTGAGAGGCGATCCGGACACAACCTAACTAGATTGTTGTGTCATAGCTCTAATTCCCCAATATATATACAGTCTAGTTGTCGTGTAAAAAAGGAAATAAAACTGCTGAAAACAAGAAAAAAATAAAGGGAAACAGTCATTGGACGAACCAAGCGGTTTAAGAGAGTTCAATTACAAAATCTAATTTCTAAACCAAAATTAACCATTCCTATTCACAATATTCTGACTCTTATCGATTATCATTTTTAGTGTAGATAAATTTGAGAACTTTTTTATTTAAATTAGAAGATTTTTAAAGAAGAAAATCAATTTATTATTTGGATTTTCAAAGGAAGAAGAATATAAAGGAGAGAAAATAAGTGGGTATATTCAATCTAGAATTTTGAGTGATTTGAGTTTAATTGAATTTTATATGATTCTGATGTATTTTTGGTGATTTTAAAGAAGTTTGTATGATTTATTGTAATTTTTTAAAAAATCCCACCTAAAATCATGAAATTTGGATATATGTATTTTTAACTTAAAAAATCCTATAAAATACTCCATAATCTTTTAAAATAATCAAAATCCAAATCCTCAAAACATTTTGTATAACATGGCCTTTTAACAAAAAAAAAATATATATATTAAATAACACTGGATTTTAAACTAGATTTTCAAATCACTAATTTTAATGAAGGAAGCAGTGAAGAGAAAATTATTATTTGGGTCATTTGTTTTTTTCCAACCTTTAAACTCGCTTCTAATAACCATTGAAAAAAAAAACAAAAACGAATATACACAGCAGTACAACAAAATTCCACATAAACCACGTCGTTTCACGTTAATGGTCGACCAAATGCATTAGTTCTTCTTAATCTACTTACACTTCATCATTCCCTTGATTAAATTCATCTCTCCACAAATCCATTAAATCTGTCCATTAAACATCGCAAGGAACCAAATGAGAGACCTCGTAACTCAGTCAGGATGCAAATTAGTTAAAGCTAAAGCATCATCTTATTGTTGGTTTGCCCATTAATTAATAGGGTCTAATTAATATCTCTTCAAAAAAGGTCACGTGAGTCACGAGTCTCGAGTGAGCATCTACTCTTTCGGTTTGCCTTTAAAAAAAAAAATATATATATATTTATCAGTTTGTGATAAGAATTCGCTTTATTTCTTTGCATCTAAGCATTTTCCAGCCCCCACACCATTCCCTTACATATATTGAATGTGCCAATGATGTTCTAATGTAATGTGAATCTGTCGACTATTTCTACAGTAGTATATAGAGGTTAATTAATAGGTAGTTTAATTTTGATTCGATTTCGATTCTCTCCTTTACGTAATGTGGCGTAAATCAAAAGCCAATCCTTCCTTACGTACCAGTTACCCTTACGTACCATCCATTTGGTTCCGAAATAAACTTGTATATCTATCGCATGCTGTGTCCTGTACTCCTGTTCATATCTCTATTTAAATTTGGAATTATGATCTTGATGCGTATGAATGTAAAATAGTTTTCTCCTTTTAAAAAGAAAATATAATATATACATAGAGTTTACCTTTTCTTTACTGTTGGAATGGAATATAACGTCACAAAAAAAAAAAGGAATATTGTTTTTTGTTAGAGGTCATGAAGATAATAAAATGATTGGTAAAAATAATTAAGATATCATCCATCGTCACATTTATAATGAACTTATATGTAATGAACTAATGATCGATCAATGTTGTTCCATTTTTTCTCGTTTTTGTTTTGGAATATCATAAGTAAGGCTCAAGAGACATTTTGTAGCTTGAACTCTCGGTTTCGCATATTGGTCTGACGTTTAAACTGTTCATACATCGCTCTTACAGTGGTAGTGACAATAGTAAATGACTAATTATTTGCACATGCTAGAAACATTATATTCCGGCAAAATTCCCAACACGATTAAATTTGTCGGAATCTATAAGATGGATTCATGCCATACGAATCGGTTTTAGAGTTTGACGTGTGGTTTCCTCTTTTAGGTTAGCTAAATAACCTTCATGGTAACGAGTCTATGTATTCTATCCAATTAAGTCCAACATTTCCTCTACCTCGTGGAAATCATCTTTAACATCCTTCCCATGTTTGTAGGTTTAGCCGGAGCAATTCTTAGCTGTGTGACCAAAGCAATGTATAATTCTTGGATTTTAGGTGGTAAACTTTTCATGATGCATCTTACATGCATATTTCTTCTTTTTTTTTTTTGCCTTACAAAAAGTTTTAGGAAAAAAACAAAAGATTGATACATTCGTGTCATTCAGGCCGAAAGTACGGCATGGAAATATATGTTATGACTGTTTTATTAGAAAAAAACAATTTTTTAGTCCATCAAATGCAAACTAAATGTGTGTTTGCCTACATTGAAAGAAAATAAAGTGAGTATTCTTTGTCAGTTTTTAATTTGCCTTTTGTAATACTAACATATGTAACCTATAAAAATATGCCAAATTATATTATTGGAAAATATTTCCTACTTTATTTTATGTTTTATATAAAAAGCCTATAATTACATTTTCCAAAATGTGTCTCCAAAATGACTACCTTTATTTTCCAAAAATATCTTAGTTAAAATTGAATATATTAATATATATATATATAATGAAATTGTTCAAGTAATAATAAAATTGGCAAAAAAATATAAATTAATAGCAGAATATTAAAAAATTGCATAATTTTTTTATAAAAATCATGTAAAATAAATCCAAAAAAATCTCTGAAACATCTTATTTATATAAAGGGATATTAACTAAAATACAAAGTTTAGGAGAAAAATACATGAAGTTAAATAAATTAAATAAAAGTAATAGTTAAAAAAAAAAAAACAAATCTACAAAACTATGTACACGTGGCAGTATCATCGCTAAATGCTGATGCAGAGAACAACTACTACAAAAAGCGCACAGGTCTTTCTTCTTTCTTCTTCGTCTTCTTCAAAGCTCCCCCCCTCCGACTCAACAAAAACCCAAATTATCTGCGAATCAAAAGCCATTTCCCCGATCAATCAAGGTCAGCATTTTCTATAAACATTAGCTCTCCCTATCTCTCTCTCTCTTTTCTCTCCCCAGTCGTGTTCTAGTCCAGTGGTGGTTGGTTGTTGAAAATTTCAACCGATCAACGAGCTTTTGCTCCGTTGCTAATTCGTAGATTTTTTTTTTTTTTTTAATTCTGAAGTTCGTGTGTTTGATTATAAAATATAATAATGCATGCATCTGGGTATTTTTTTTTTTTTTTTAATTTGTTTGGTTGGGTGTTGTATGTATGTAGCTGGAGTGGAAGAAAGGGAAAGTGAACCCATTCGTGAGGGTAATAAAATCGAGGTTAAGGCCAAAACCGATGAATGTAGTCAACGATCGTGATGGTTCTTCCCGTTTTCTTTTGACCGACCCTTCCGGATCTACTGCTGAGGTCTTTTTTCTTACTCTTTCCTTTTGTTTCTTTTTGGTCTCCGTAAGAAAAAAAAATGTGATTTTGATCAAACCCTTAAGGAAAGGTGGTAACTTGACTAAGATTGATGGAGATTATATGATGAGATATCTCTAAGTGATTAGTAATTTGAGCTTACATGTTGATGTTTCACTTATTAGAGTAGAAAGGGTTTAGCTTGATGGACTCTCAGTAAAAACAACGAATCTGCTAATTTAATTTTACTTGGGTTTATTGGAAACTTTCTAAGAGGTTGGTTTGGGGCTGGAAAATGGTTTCAGGTGCTTCTCTATGGAGGACAAGTTGTTTCTTGGAGAAATGAAAGGAGAGAGCAGTTGCTTTATATGAGCACCAAGGTATTCCATTTTTGTATAATTGAAGTATGCTGATGACTCCATTTTTCTTCTTAGCCTGTTTCTTTTTTTCGAGCATGTATCAGATCATTTATATATTGTTGCTTTTAGAGTAGTTGAGTACGGAACAGCTGCCCAAATGAGGAAGTTTCAACTTCCGTTAACAATGTTTTGTGTTCATATAGGCGCAATGGAAACCACCCAAGGCCATCAGGGGAGGTTTACCTCTCTGCTTTCCACAGGTTAGAAAGCAGCTCTCAGATCACTTTAAGATATTTACTGGTTAATGTGTTGCTCATTCTTACTATGTTTTGTTTTCTTTGAAGTTTGGAAATCTTGGTCCACTTGAGCGACATGGATTTGCCCGTAACAGATTCTGGTCTTTTGATAATGATCCGTCACCTCTGCCTCCTGCTAACCAGCAATCAACTGTTGATTTAGTATTGAAGTCTACTGAAGATGATTTGAGGATATGGCCTCATAGGTTTGTACAGTTGATATCTCTCTTAGCTTCATTTCAATGTCATCATCATCTCTTGACTCATTTTTTCTCTGACTACTTTGTTACAGCTTTGAACTTCGTGTTCGCATATCTATCAGTCCTGGAAAACTTACTATCATCCCGCGTGTGAGGAACACTGACCCAAAATCATTCTCCTTTACGTTTGCACTTCGCAACTACTTGTATGTATCCGACATAAGGTATGTATGTCGTGTGGCTCTGTTTCTCTGTGTTGTCATTTCAATCATCATCATTATCAAAGCTATCGTTCTTGTCTTAAGTTTACAAAGCTATTGTTGGGAAGATGCTTTACAAAATTTCTTTTAAACACCTTTTTGCTAAGTAAACATCACATGGCATACAATTTGCAGTGAAGTTCGGATTGAGGGTCTGGAGACACTTGATTATCTGGACAACTTGATGCGTAGAGAAAGATTCACGGAGCAGGCAGATGCAATTACCTTTGACGGCGAGGTAATCTGACGCACACGAGTGCCTTTTTCCGCTTAAACTTATTTCTAAGAACAGAACTTAATGTATCATCAGTAAACCTTATAGGTTGATAGAGTGTATTTGAACACACCGACAAAGATTGCCATCATAGATCATGAGAGAAAGAGAACTATCGAGTTGCGTAAGGAAGGCATGCCAAATGCAGGTGCGTTTTTGCCCTTGAATCAATAAGCGCACAAAAATGTGAAGTTTGTTTCTTATGCATTCATTGAATCTTTTGGTATGAGCAGTAGTGTGGAACCCTTGGGAAAAGAAGGCCAAGAGTATTGCAGATATGGGAGATGAGGATTACACAACGATGCTGTGTGTAGATTCTGGTGCTATGGAAACCCCAATTGTGTTGAAGCCACATGAAGAGTGGAAAGGGAGACAAGAACTCTCTATCGTCTCCTCAAGCTACTGCAGCGGTCAGCTCGATCCACGCAAGGTTCTTTATGGGGATCACTGATATCATAATTACATATATAATATGTATGCTTTAAACATCATTAGTCTTATGTTGTAATTGTTGTCATGGATGAAGCGATGATGCCCAAACCAATCTGATATATGATATGATTCGTTTGGAGCTATTGCTTTTTCTGAGTTTCTGGCTGTGACACACAGAAAGATAGGCAAATTAAATGTAGTAATTTGTAACGTTGCCTTCTGTGTATGGTTCACCCGGAAACATCAGTCTTATTATAATATTGAATCGTCTCCTTTATGACCGACTTGTGTGTGACACAGTCAACAGCTCTTCTTCCGCATTTTTGAATAAGCGATTAAAACTATATAAGCCGATGAAACCTTTGCTCTCGCTACTCACCCAATCACATTTCTACTCATTTGTGACTGATTTAATATTCAAATTGTTCTTGATTTGGGTAATTTTTTTCTATCAGACGTTGAAAAATGGAAAGAAAAACAAGGATTCCTCAAAACAGGATGGGCCTATAATAGAAAAAGAACGCTTGCAGATTTTTAATTTCCCAACAAAAGCCCACGTAGAACATTGATTAGGTGAAAAAAGATTATCGCCGTTGCCGGGGATCGAACCCGGGTCACCCGCGTGACAGGCGGGAATACTTACCACTATACTACAACGACATTTTTGTTATACCGGTACATACAAAGATATATAACAATAATACTCGCTATAATCAATTCATCCTTACTGTCAATTTCTCATTTTTATATCTACTAAATATTGTAAACACTTTTACGACAAAAAAAAAAAAGACTCAATTATCACGTATTATAAATTTTTTTTAATCTATACATATAAATAATTGCAACAATGTTTTTAAAATATATTGCACTGAAGAATTAATCAGCTTCTACAAATTATTATGATGAAAAAGATGAACTGATTTGATACAAAAACAATGTGTACAAAAATATATATATATATATATATATATATATATATATATATCGGCTGATCCTAAAAAGTGTGATATTGTTTTCATAATTCATTCTACTAATTTGTTAGTCTTTTATCCTGTAGAACAATTTGTAATGTAATGATTAAAATGAATCTATAGTGGATACGAATAGATAAATGAATTTACCTGGCCACAGGTTGGAATCGTCTGGAAATATACTTTTGGCTAGTTTAATGCAAGTCATTAATAGTCACGGTCACTTCCTGAAATAACTACTACAATTTTGTATTTCAAAACCAGTGAAACAACAAAACAAAAAGGGTAAAAACTAAAAAGACTTTAAAAAAAAAATAATAATAATTTAAGTTATTATCTGGCTTGGTGATCAAGGTATTATGGCCCTACTACTAAAAAAAACACATTATATACGAATTCCCATTGGGCTCGACTTCCGAAGCTATCCACTGCTTCGGAGTTAAACACAACCTTACAAATCCTCACGTTCGTAACCGAACCAAACTCTAGTCAAGCTAAGTCAACACTAAGATACAATCTCCGAGCCTGACGTTAGCTAGTTGTGTTCTTGAGAAGCTTTACTCGAAGCTTAGGTTCGGGCCATCTATTTCCCGCTCATGGAACACACGTACATACTTCTTGTCTCTCTCTCTAGGGTCTTTATTTGTCTCTCTGCTCACTTCGGTCTACTTTTTTACTTAGCCTAGTGGAGAAACGTTTTCTCTCTCTCCCTCTCTCTCTCTCTCTCTCTCTCTCTCTCTCTCTTCTTTCTTCGGTCGTGTTCTTTCTTTTGTCTTGGTGTGTACAGCTTAGTTCATGGAGAGGTAAGCTTAGAAACCAATACGTTAAGATCTGGTTAGACTCCTGATTCGATTGATTTGATTTCAGTTAAACCCTTTGCCCCATTCCGATATTTCCATACGTTTATTATTGCTAAAACCCAAAAAGGTCTCATCTTTGTTCCAAAGTCTCGAAAAGAAAGTTTTTTTTTTTTTTTTTGAATGGTCATGAATAAGAATGCAAAGTTTCAGCTCATTTGGGAATTGCCTGTATTTTTTCCTCGTTTTAAATTTTTTTTTTTAATATCCAATATTATAAAGTTAGTTTTTTTTAGCATTTTTACTGTATAGTTTGTGTTTTATTCTCATAATTGTTTTTTTCTTCTCTAGTTTTTTTTTTTTTTTTAACTATCCATCAACATTTACCCCAAAAAAAGATTTTTTTTCTTCAATTTTTTAAAATCACAAAATCTAAACAATTTACATCTTCTTTTTCATAAAAAAAAAAACAAGAATCTATAGCAAGCCAAGAACTTAAACACATTTAACTATTGTTATTCATAGCCTAAGAATCTAGAGAAGAAACTTGAAGTAATTATTCTTGAAATCTCTCAGTCTCTCTCTCTGTTTTCGACAAGAAACGCTTGAATTTAATATCATAAACATGTTTATCTTTTCTGGAACCTTTTCTATATGTGCTTTTGCTCTTGTCACTAAAACTATGAAAACCTTACACATGCAGGGCTTGGATTGTGGATGGTCCATGGATCGCAAGGAATATAAAGAATGCGCCTGTGTCTTCAGCTTTGCATATTAAAGAGTGTGGAGCTTCTATCAACTGCCCTAACTGCTCTTACCGCGTAGACAACAGCAATGTAAAGAACAATTTACAACACCTGTAAGTGAAAAAAGCTTATGGTCTTGTTGCTTATCTGAATACTGAGATGGATTTTTTTCTTATTTTTGCTTTGTCAGGTACTGGCTCCTTGGCCAGGCCTTCCTAAAGGTGTGAAATTTGAGCCAACCGATGAAGAAGTGATTGAGCATCTGGAAGCTAAGTGTGGTATTGATGGCTTAAAACCACATCTTCTTATCCAAGACTTTATATGTTCAGTCACTCAAGATGTTGGTATCAACTACACTCACCCTCAAAACCTTCCAGGTAAAAATAAGATCAATCTTCCGTTAGTTTGATGTTTCAAGATGTTCATTAAGTAATCAGTCACTCATTAAAATATTTGTATAGGTGTGAATAAGGATGGAACTAGTGTCTTCTTCTTTAACAAGACGGCACATGCATATCAAAATGGGCAGAGAAAGAGGAGAAGGGTTACACCAACTAGTTTGACTGATGAATCGGTCCGCTGGCACAAGACTGGTCAAACCAAACCGGTGATAATCAATGGAGTCCAGAAGGGATGCAAGAAGATCATGGTGCTTTACAAGAGCGCGAGAAAGGGATTAAAACCTGAGAAGTCTAATTGGGTTTTGCACCAGTACCACTTGGGAACAGAAGAAGGCGAGATTGGGGAATTTGTTGTCTCTAAGATCACATATCAACAACAAAAGCAAACGGAGAAAACTATCGATGAGAGTGAGGGTAATGGGGTTCGAGGTGGCCCAAGCACACCAAAAACTACTACTCCTACACAAGCTAGACCTGTGGTTTCTGTTGATGAGGATGAAATCACTTATGAATCATTTGTTGAGGTTAGTTCCTTTCTCTGCAGCTAGCCAGTATCATTGACGTTTTTCATGCGTTAGTAAACTTATATATAGCTTATGTTGTCTGGTTAAATCAGGGACTGGAGAACATTCAAGAACCTTCTTTTGGTTCGACATCAGACAGAAGAGCTCAAGTGGCAGGGAATGTGAGTGTTACTGATGATAACTTGGTGTCCAAGAAAATTGAAGCGTTGTCGTCCCTTGTAAAGAAGAACCCTAATCATCATGGGAATGTTGACATTGGATCTGGAAACTTTTCAGTTTCAGAATTGGAGAATGCAGAATTAGGGACTCTCCCTGATTTGCTTTCCGTGAGAACCTTAAAACACACACTTAAAATTTAGATAATCATTGAAAGACTTGAAACTAAGATGTTTTGTGGATTTTGCAGTTAGCTTCTGAGGACAGCTTATTGAATTGGTTTGAATGGTTTTGAAGCTAAAGACAAAGAAATTGCGTTGTTGGTGCGGGATTCAGCACCCCCGACATACCGAACTAAACCAGAAGTATTAATTGATTGTTTAACCGGGAATCCGGTTAGGGGATCAATTAGGTCATTAGGAGTTAATTCGGACGAAGTATAATCTTGGAGAAGAAGGAACCGACATCCACTTCGACGCGGCGGCCGACTCAAGGAATGAGGCAGTTTTCCATATATCACTTCGTCCGTTAAGGAAAGTTAATATATTTAGAGATCTACGAATATGTATAAATAAGGGGAGACTTCTCCATTGTAGATCATCCAGAATCCAATACAATAATTAAGTACTCTTTTCGTTCTTTGCAATAAACCCTAATCCTTTCGAGTTCTTCTTTTTTACTTTTAATTTCAAGGTTTAGATCTATTTTCTAGAGAGATAAACCTATTGAATTTGTTTCCCTCCTTAAACAAATTCATTGTGGAAACCTAGTTTCTACATGCGTTTTCTTGAATTTTCCCTGATAAACGACAAGAAAACACAAGAAGAAAGGCAGAAGCAGGAATGAATGTAAATATATAAAAGTAGCCAGTAAAGTAAGATCTATCGGCACTTGCTTCTGTTTCTGTCATCGGAGACGCCAACTAATTTGTTTTTTCTCACACTTTGTGGACTCCTTTCTAATTCTTAGTTATTACAAACCATTTGATCTTCTTCGGAACTTATTCCATTTCCGAACTTTCTTTGTTGTTGTGTGGTTTGCTGTAGTTGTTATGTTGCTTACGTAGACAATTCAGTTTCAATGTCTTCAGTTCTCCAACGGGTTTTTTTCTTCATTTAGTAAAGTTTACATTTTCACGCGCCTTCATATTGCTGATGATTACCGTTGTGGAACCTTGTAATGTTGTTATTAGATATAGTGAAATGAGTCAACCGATAAGGTGGAGAAAGCTGCAATGGAGAGGATCATCTTGTGGAGGCATTAGGCTTCAATGAAAGGGAGGATTATATTGATGATTCACACTCAACTTAATAGCCACTAAAAGGGATACATTTCGTTTATCCTTTTGTGGAGGATAAAGTCAGGAACAATGATTCATCTCGAGCAAGCTTTGCTAGTGAACATCTAAGCATATAAAAACAACTACAATCAAATCATACGATAATAATCATAATGAATACCAGAGATTGAATCAAGACAAATTCAGAATTTAAACGAAAAAAAAAAATAAAGATTACAAAGAATCTCAGGATAATGTAAAAGAAATCAACTAAAATTGTACAGACTAAAAAGGGAGAGTATGAAAAGAGTTTTAAAGTGAAAAGAGAAAGAGAGAGAGACGGATAAGAGAGAAAGAGTACTATTCCAGCAAAACTTCCCAAAACAAAAGATGGGAACACATTAGAACATATGGTCAGTATGAGAAATTATAAGCAGACAAGGTTATATACTGAAAACCAGAGACTCCACTTATCAAATCACTCTTCTCGAGTCCCAAGAAACTCTGTACCATTCTCTGTTTCACACTCCCTCCTACTGATGATAAGCCGTTTCCCCCACCCCCCCTAACAACTACAAAGACTGATAAGTACAAAACCCTTATCAGCCACTTTCCCTTACACAGTTCCCAGGTAACAAGTATTTGTAACTCTCAGCTTTTTCAATCAGATGAGCTGGGAGATGAACAGCTGAATAAGACCTCGGTATTGGACCTAGCTTCCCAATGATTTCCCTGAATGTATACTCTTCCGGAAGCATATCGAACAGATCAGTTCCTTTACAAATCACATCTTGGATTCTTTTGGGGTTTAGATAATGAGAGAATCTGACCCTGTCGTTGTGGCTATACGCTTTCATCTTGAATATAAACTCACTAATGTGCCTGAAACAGAAACTGCAATGCCAACCAGAATCTGCTAAAAGAGTGTTTCCTTGACGGAAATGAGCATATCGAGTCTTCCCTGGCTTGTACTGATGAATCGAAGCTCTCCAGCTTTTGTTGTCGACGAAGTACTCGAACGAGTACAAGTAGTTTTTCAACTGAAGATGAAGAATGGGTGGGTACCCGTCACACCATCTAAGCAGGTTGATAGTATGAGCGCTAGGGATCTCATCAACATCAGACATTATCAAAAGATCATCTTCTTCAATACCAGCGAGTCTAATAAGCTGATCCAACGCAATCCTCTGGTAAGCTTCTTCAACAAACGGGTTTTCACCTTTCTTGAATCTTCCACCAATGTTCCCATAAGTCAGCCTCGGCTCAACAAAACTAAACTTCCCTCGGTTCCCACCAAAAACCAACGGTTTAGGCAAACCAGTGAAAGTAGAGTTTGACTCAAGAATCACAAACTGTGTTATGTAAGGATACAGCTCTTTCCACCGGATAGTGAGCATATCAACTTCATTGCTGAACAAGACAGCGTCAAAGACCCTTCTAGGAGATTCACGGTGTTTCCAGCCATGTAGACTACAGAGCGTTTCCATGGTAGCGTTCTCATGGTAGTAATGAGGAAGCGTCTGAAACGGCTTTGGTGGAGATTCCCAAAGCGGCCTCAAGAAGTATGTAAGCTTCTGACCGTGCAGATAGACTCCGATGAGGAAAATAGGCACAATGGTTAAGAAGAATATGTATGTCTTGAAATCGAGTCCACGTAGAACACATCGCACCCTTGAGAAAGCTTTGGCTGTTCTTGAACCATCCTGCTAAACAAACAGACAAAACAACCCCAGAACAAAAAAAAACTCAGAAAACCAGAGAATCATAAATATAATATCCAGAACAGATTCGAGATAAGAATAGCACAATCAGACTCACAGATACAGAGATACAAAGAACCCTAAAACAAATTTCATCCACAATCACAAAACCTAAATTGTTCATAACGATTAGGGAGGAACAAAAAAAAAAGAGTCACTTTTGACATTCGCAATTAAAAATTAAAAAAAAAAAAAAAATCTCAATAAATTTCAGACAAAAACACAATCGACAAATCGTTTCAATCAATTCTTAAATTCAGACAATAACATGAGATTAAGAACACAAACCCTACAAATCGTACCAAACAATCAGAAATCGAAAATTCAAAAAAAAAAACAAAACCACATTACAACCAATTCTCATCCAAATTTTAAAAGCCAACAAATTGATATCAGAACAACCAAAAAAAAAAACCCAAAAATTGATTCATTACAAAATCGATAGCGATAACCAAAATACGTATGAATAATATAGACTCACCTGTCCACAAACGTCATCGCAGATATCGTCCGTCTTCTTAGAACTATAGTATCCATCAGACATGATTGATTTATACCCAGAAGGTATTTTTTAAAAAATCTCTGGGAAAATTTTCGCGAAGAAGAGACTCGGACCTCGAAATCGAAGCCCGACAAAACCAAAAAAAAATCAAAACTTTTTTATCAGAAACTAAGGAGAAGAGAAGAGAAAAAAAAAAACAGAGAAGGTCTCAGGGGGAGAGAATAAATATCCGAAAAAATCTCACTTATAAATCTAAATCTCTCCTCTCTTCTTTAGGAAAACTGTAACGCCAATTATAGCCGTTTGATTCTTTTTTTTTTGTTATTCCCAAAACTGCTTGAATTAATTTATTTTTATTTTACAGTTAATTAAGGAAAAGTTGAAAATCAAATATTATTTAGCTTTAATCCAAAAAAAAAATGCTGGGGAAAAAATATATTATTATTAAAGGAAAAAAAAATTCCCAACCCTAGGATGTTACTATAAGTGGGTCTGGGGATATTTGATCCTACGGTCAGAATGTTTTCTTTCACCTGGCTGATCTGTCAACGTAGCTATTTCCCAACACATATTCTTTTCATTTTACTAAATTATTTTTTAGATTTAATTCTATAAGCAGTAATAAAGAATCTTCAAATTTACACATTTGTTACTGCCATTTCTGGTAATTGCATGCCATACCAGTAAATAAAATTTCAATCATATCATTGTGGTCATAATTTAATTAAATGATTTTTTTTCTTTGTAGTCAAAGAAATTAAATAAATTTATGCAGACACTAATGTATATTGTCAATATATATCCAATACGAATCTTTAATTTAATGAGGTGATAAGTTTCGACATTTATTAAAGTTTCTATGTAAATTATCGTCACGCGTTTTTTTTTATAATAACTTTACAAAACTAACATTTTGACTTCCTAGCTATTATATCATTAGCATTTCATACTTGGGAGTTGGGATATAATATGTTTTTATTTTTTTTCCTTTCTGGTGATAATTAAGAGTATCGAAATTCGAAACTAAAAATATTTGTTTGATTTTGGTCTTCGTATCCTATTCTAGCAAGTCAATATTACATGCTCCCGTTAATATAGAATCTATAATCATCTTAAAACCTATTACCTAAAATATTACTAGATTAGTAGCAATTTGATTTTCAATCATGTTAGGAATATACTTTATTTTATATGATTTACTTGCAATGTCAACCTATTATAAATAGTAGTAATTTGAACTGGGTCTTCGTCTTCTCTATTCATTTCTCGATTTAGTCAATATATTACGTGTTCCAAGTGACCGAGTAGTATTCTCTTGATGCGTATGGGACATGACGAAGACGGAATAAACTTGACTCCCTTTTCTTTTAATTAAAACTCAAATCTATAAAACACTTTTTACTGACAAGTGAAGTGAAAGCTATTCAAATGATTTTGATAACTTGATCGTATAAATTAAGGTTTAACTATTATATAATAAGTTTCCTTTAAAACTACATAGGTGTTGACATAAAAGAAAAAAAATATATTTGAAGTGAATAGGTAACCTAAACTTGACAAAATACATATGCAAAGTTGTTCATAGAACTCTTGGTTGATAAAAGTTTGAAAACAATTTAATTAATCACATAATGTTTTGTTTGTTTAATTTTACCAATATAACAATTTTGAAAAAAAAACATAACTAAACGTCATCACTCAATGGTTAAAAAGAAATCAATATGAATCTCATCATTGACTTGACGTTGCTATGATTGAATTTATAAGATTTTTTATCCGACAAATATAGATTTGCATCAACATATTAATTTAACATTATTTGGATAGACAGAATTGTCCCATAACTCAATTTCTACTATATAAAATAAGACGACTTAATATAATCAAATTTCGCTTGAGAAAACAATTAAGATGGATGTTAAACATTTGACTAAATGCATGCTCCCTAATTCTTATTCCCTTCTTATTATACCTTTTTCAGAACTATAACATGTGTCTTACCAATAGAAAGCAGAAACAATATATGATCAAGGTTATACACATGCTTATTCCACCAATTTTCTTTGAAGTTACTCTCAATCTTTTTGGATAAAGAATAGGCATCTCAACTTGGATTCTTGGAACCTCCGGAACCGGTCTTAAAGACATGTCTTATCCATGTCCAGTGTCCACCATACTAAACGACATGTTCCCGCGAACTTCTTTGACCTATTCGTTAGTGCTTTTTAGTTTCAGAGACATATTATATGCTTAGCTGAATTTCCAGGTAATTCGAAATATAAATAACTTCATTTTTAAAATGAAGCTTGAATGATAAGGAGCACCATTGTTCACTTTTGCAACTACACGTACATTATACATGGACTTTTGTATCCTATCTCTTACATTTTCTTATCCTTTTTACCATCTTAAAATATAAAATTATTTATGCGAATTTCTCAACTATTTAGTCTTTTGTTCTTTTCTTTCGTAAACAGGAATATTACGTTTTGCAAATTTTGATACAAAAACAATACTGATACGAAGTACAAACCAATACAGTATAATACAAATTATGGTCTAACTATTGGAAATATTTTTTTTTATTGGAAATTATAGTTGATTGTGCATTGGAATTTGAGTATTTCCGAAAATTTGACTGTATTAAATAAAACATGTCATTGTTTGTTTCCTGTTTCTTTCAACCCAAAAATTGACAACACAAATTATAGGAAACTTCTCAGCAAATTATATACCGAACTTATTAGTATTAATTAGCAATGAGAAAAAGGAATTATCCAAAACACTGTTAGGGTTGAAAACAAAAAGAACTGTGGATCCAACAACCCTGGACCGTGAAGTAGAATAGAGTGTTTGTTGACCCAACAAGGTAGATTAGATCTCCAACGCTCTTCATAGTTAATTATACGCATCTACATCTACATACACGCGTACACAAGGAGTAAAACCTGGTTCATTTAGTTAACGATCACACCCACCAAATTTGTATTAACCTGTTTTGTCCCATTTAAGGTTGAGAAATCATCCAACCTTTTTTTTTTTCTTTTTTTTTTCTAACATGTTATGTATCATTAGATATACTGTACATGACAGAAATATGTATATTATTATATGTTCATATCTCCCAATCTATCATGGGGTTGGGTATTTTAGTACATTCAGCTAATTGGTTTTGATTAAATATTTTGGTTAAAGGCCTATTTTCACCTAATTTGAATACACGTGTAGTTCGGTTTGGTCGAGTTACCGGCAAATTTAAGGCAATAGACAAAATTAGTTCGTTTGGATTGTTTAAAGTTCTATGAGAAAACAGCACTCAGATTTTGTCATTAAACCCATATATGTTTTAAGATAAGGCCCATTTGTTGTTCAAAAAAGAAAGATAAGGCCCATTTAGCTCTTTCTGTTTTTGGTCGAGGAGGTTCATCTAGTTGTAGAAACAACAACCTAGCTGTTATCTGAACAACAACTTATCTGTTACTGAACAAACAGACATCGCGACCTGACGTGTTAAGGTCATCCGATGACACGGACTTGAAGATATTTTTCTAAAATCAGCTATAAAATGGGCAGAGTCGTACCTAAACCGTTTCACATTCGAAATTCAAACGATGGATACCAATACGAAACCTGCGGGGTCTGACAAGGTTCAGGATAAGGGTGTGTTCGAGCATCGCTCGTTCGCTAGAATCGGGTTTCTGGGGAACCCTAGCGATGTTTACTTCGGGCGTACGATTTCATTCACCATTGGTAATTTCTGGGCGTCGGCTAAGCTTGAGCCATCTGATCATCTCTTGATCAAACCTCATCCATTTCATGATCTTGTCCAGTTTCAATCCCTCGACAACCTTGTATGTTCGTTCTCTCTGTTTCCAACTGATTATTTTGTTTCTTGCTCGACGTTGATTTTTTTTCTAAAATTAGTATACTTCCCTCTTATGGTTTTATAATAGTTACTCCCTCTGTTTCACAAAGAATGTCATTTTACATTTCCAATGAGTATTTTAATACTAAATTTTCTTTTTTACCCCTAAACCCAAAGCTATTTTCATTGAATTTTGATCATTAATCACTTAATATACAGGGGCAAATAACTATAATTCAAACTTTTCTTAATTTGTGTGAAATGTGTCAAAATGACACTCTTTGTGAAACAGAGGGAGTATAAACATTAGTTTTTGTGTCTTCTCTTCTCTTCAAGGTTTATCGATTGGAAAATGACGGATACTATGGAGGTGTAAGGTTGCTAATGGCGATTTGTAAAGTATTCTGCAACTATTGCAAAGATAATGGAATACAACTTCATGATAGAAACTTCACTCTATCTTATGATACCAATATCCCAAGACAGGTTTATTTATAAACTTTATCTGTTTCTGTTTGTGGTTGGTTAATTTTGAATTCAGTTTCTTTTATATGTGTAACTGAAGCCATTGGTGTTTTTGATGGTTTTAATTTATCAGACAGGGCTTTCGGGTTCCAGTGCCATTGTATCTGCTGCTCTTAGCTGCCTTCTCGACTTCTACAATGTCAGGCAATTAATCAGAATCGAAGTCCGACCTAATATTATCCTTAACGCGGAGAAAGAACTTGGTATTATTGCAGGTCTTCAAGACCGTGTTGCGCAAGTCTATGGTGGTGGTCTTGTTCACATGGTTAGGATCATTATGTGCAACTATAAATAAAATATCAACCCTTTTGACATGGATTTAAATATCGCTAGTGGTTTGATCTTGTTTTGGTCCTTGCAGGATTTTAGTAAAGAGCATATGGATAAAGTTGGATATGGGATTTACACTATAATGGATATCAATCTTCTTCCTCCTCTGCATCTCATTTATGCTGAGAATCCTAGTGACTCTGGGAAGGTTAGAGAGCAGCTAGCTATTCACTACCCTATTTCTGATTTTATTACTTTCTGTGTTAGCATTGATTATGTTTAAACGCAGGTACATAGCACGGTTCGTAGAAGGTGGTTAGATGGTGATGAGTTTATAATATCATCCATGGCAGAAGTTGCAAAATTAGCAGAAGAAGGTCGAACTGCATTACTTAAAAAAGATTACCCCAAACTCAAGGAACTCATGAACCGTAACTTTGATCTTCGAAGGTCATCTAACTATCTAATCATACACAATTCAAAACAAAACAAAGCAAAACGTAACACAATTACTCAACATTCTTTCTTTTTTCTTTCTATAGGAGTATGTTTGGAGATGAATGTTTGGGAGCTATGAACATAGAAATGGTGGAAGTGGCACGTAAGATTGGCGCAGGTGCAAAGTTCACTGGAAGCGGAGGAGCTGTGGTTGCTTTCTGCCCTGACGGGCCATCTCAAGTTAAACTTCTTGAAGAAGAATGTCGGAAATCTGGATTTATAGTTGTGCCTGTACAGCTTGTGCCTACGCGTCTCAGTAGCTCTGATCTTAAAACTTTGTCAGATTCAAAGCCCTGACTTCTTTGTTACACCATTGAAGCTCTAATTAGGCTAAGAACTTGAGATAAATGTTTGTTGAGCTTATTCCAATGTACTTTCATTTAATTTATTTGTTTTTTCTTTATTACAATCTTTTCTACTAGTAAATTACTCTTAAAAAATTCTTCTGAACCACAACATACATTATCAGAATTGAAATTTGGATGGTGACTAGTGTGGGCATCATCAACGGTGAGTTTTAATTTTTAGTCTCTTATGTACTGTTGTAATTTTTAATGAATATATTATGTACTGTATATAAAATAAGAACCCTTAAGATTGTAATTAAAATTATCCTCTCCAATGGTAGGATATATAATTTGAAGTCTCTTATTTTTGAAAAAAAATAGTTTTTTGAATCTAATCTAATTCAACTTCCCAAGCCCTTTGATCTGAAGGAACAAACAACCAAAACAACATTGAGCTTATGATCAACAATTCCTTAGTCTCTTCTTCAGTAATGAAGCCAGCACTAAACACAGACTTGTGTTAGCCTTGTAGCATTGAACTTAGATTTCTCTTTGATTCCTCTCTTGTGCACTGAACGTGGAATCAAATGCAGAAAACCCGAATCATCCATGTTTCAATCTTGAAACAATCTCTGATTCAAACCTGCAACACAATCTCAACTAACATCTAGTTAGTAACCAGTGCACTAAATCACTAAGATTGTAATCATACGATGAGGACATTGACATTCTGAATCATGAAGAAGATTTAACCTTGCCTCAGAGTTTCTTTGATAAGGAAGAACCATGACAGAGCAAGAAGAAGAGATTTTTGTTTCATTTATCTTCTCCCATCTTTTTTTGTATATGGTTAGTAGAAAACAGAGAAGTTGAGAGCAAGGACAAGACGAATCGGATGGATCGAATGAATGAAGCTCAGTGCTTGCAGCTTGTGTTGGAGCCTAATCAAGATAGATGCATCAGACCAAAGTTCTCATAATCTACAAGTGTTCGAGAAAAAAAAACAAAACAAAACATATATAGTCAATACCTCATAGCCTTTGAGCGACTGTTCAGCGGCTTCCTTCCTCTCTTGCTCGGTCTTAAACTCAGGTGTTTAAATTAAATTGCCTTTGGACTCTTCCTTCTGCTCGATCGACGACATTTCGTTAACAACCTTCCATCATCATCATATTAAGCACCCTTTTACACCTGCCCAGCTGTTTTTTTTTATGTTACAACATTTGGAAGACAGGAGGAAGTAGCTCGCATCCTATTCAAGCCTCTTCAAAAAGCGAAGCTTCACACAGACCAGATATCAATTTTGTATAAAAGACAGTATCAGGGACAAAATTTTCAGTTTACAGAGAGAATAAGCAAAGCATCTAAGTGTAAACCCATCCATCCGAAGATTTGCAAGAGACATTTCCCGATGAACCCAAAGAAGCAGAGGAGTATGCTTATAACCAATCTGCCTACCTGCCCAAACGAAGAAGCTGATAACATCAGAAAGTCTCTGTATCAAACGCAACACTTCAATCACCAAGCTCTCACTCAGTTTCTCTCTATATTTGCCTAAGAAACTTCTGGGATTTTGCTCCCAAACAACACATCGTCGCCACCAGAAACAGCCTCTGCGATGGCTCTAGCATCAATAGGTTCAAGCTCCTCCGATTCAATCGATTCAATCTCCTCCGATTGTTTCACTTTTTCACTAAAACTCCCCGTTGGGGATAGCCTTAGTACAAAACTAATATGTTGCATGTTTTGGTTATGTATTTTTAAATAATGTCAAGTAAATAATTTGAAGCCAAAACTTTTGAGTAAGTAGTTTATGGACATTAAGTGAAACTTCTAAAGGACACACAGACGACGTGCCGTCTCAGAGATTTATGAGAAAACATCGCGTCGTTTTTATTCATCACTCAAACATCATCATCTTTTCTCTCCGTTGGCACTGCGAAATAATCGCCGGAGGTGTGTGTGTTTCATCTTCTCGCTCGCCTCCAGGTCTCGTCAATGGCGAAATCTCTAAACTTGACAAGACTAATGTCATCTTCAGCAAGAATGGCTATGACTTCTTCTCCCATCTTCTTCTCAATCAAACCAAGAAGAAACCTCCATAAACCCTACCTCACATCTCTTTACCTCTCCACAACATCTACACCATACCCACTTCAATACGACTTGATCATCAACCGTCCCACACAGTCTTCTCTCTCCCAAAACCGTCGTCGACCCGTTAAAGCTCTCGAATCCGGCTCCTCCCCTGACTCAGCAGCAGAGCCAGAGTTCGATTCGTGGGTCGACAATAAACTGGCTTTAGAGCGTGAACAGGGTCGACCCGGTTCAAAGGATCCGGAGATGGACAAGGCGAAGAGGAAGTATTATAGTAAGAGGAGGAAGAGACTATACGGGTCTGATTCAGAAGACGAGGGGAGCAGCAGGAGATCAGATGAAGGGTTTGTTGAATTGAAACCTGAAGTTGTTGAGTTTAATAGGTTACATCAGAGAGAAGAGGAGTTGTATTTTTATGATGCTTTTGCGTATCCATGGGAGAAAGATAAGCATTATAAGATGGTGTATCAGTTAGAGAAGAAGTATTTTCCTGATCAGTGTTTAGATAAGGCTTTTTTGCAACCTGGAGAGAGTGGTTTGAAGAAGGGTGGTGATGATTCTGGGAAAGGTAGAGGGAAGAAGAGAGTTGTAGCGCTTGGTGGGAAGAGAAATGAGGTTAAACGAATTGGTATGGAGAAATGTGATGAGGATGATGACAAGTTGGTGTTTTTTGATGAAGTCAAGGAGGGGGACAAGAAGAAGCCAGAGGAGGAGGTTGTTGTTACTGAGAAGAAAGTTGAACAGTTCTTTAAGGGTTTGACGAAACCATCCAGTGAGAAAGGTGTGGCTAATGGTGATGGTGGTGGTGATGGAGAGCCTTTTCTTGTTACGAGAAATGGTGAACTTCCTCCTAGATGGGATGGTCCTAATGGTACAGTGCTTTTGGTGAACAAACCAAAAGGTGAGAAGCAGTTTGTGTAACCTCTCTCTCTTTCTTTCTTTTGCTGTTTGAAATGTTGTGTCATTTGGTTTATGGTATTGTTCTTAGGATGGACTTCTTTCACTGTCTGTGGTAAGCTACGACGATTAGTCAAAGTGAAGAAGGTTTGTGCTTATATCCTTGTCTAGTCCAAGATTTTGAATTTGTCAGGCATATTTAGCAGCTAGCTGATTAGTATTTCTCAGGTGGGT
Source organism: Camelina sativa (assembly GCF_000633955.1). NCBI lineage: Eukaryota > Viridiplantae > Streptophyta > Magnoliopsida > Brassicales > Brassicaceae > Camelina > Camelina sativa. The sequence continues at coordinate 6,523,067 of NC_025704.1, read as the reverse complement.
CATGCTGGAACACTTGATCCCATGGCTACTGGTTTATTAATTGTCTGCATTGGTAAAGCCACTAAGGTTGTTGACAGGTTTGTGATTTCTTAATCCAAAGTTTATATGCTTATGATGAGTTTACAGAAAGAAAACATAAAAAGCCCTCTGTATCTGCAGATATCAAGGTATGATCAAAGGTTATAGTGGAGTTTTTCGTCTTGGTGAAGCCACTTCAACTTTAGACGCCGACTCTCCAGTACTCCAACGATCCCTTTCCCTTGGTTTCATGGTTTATTTCTACATTAGATCTATACCATGACTCATTAGAGTTTTCTCAACTGTACTATTGCTTCAGGTGATTCAGCGAGAATCTTGGGAGCATATTAAAGATGATGACATTAAGAAAGCTTTAACATCATTTCTTGGAGAAATTTGGCAAGTTCCACCAATGTTCTCTGCGATAAAAGTGAGCACTGATCAATCTTGAACCGTGACTTATCTTGTGGGCTGCATTCTTTCTACTTTTTTAACTGTATTTTCATGTTTAGGTTGGAGGTGAGAAGATGTACGAGAAGGCAAGAAGAGGAGAAACGGTAGAGCTGTCTCCAAGACGAATCTCAATTTTCGAGTTCGAAATCGAACGCAGTTTAGATGACAGGTTTGATCCTTTTTATGTACAGTGGATTAACTGTTTGAAAACAAATGTTCATTCTTGAGTCTCTCGTAACATCTATCGTTTGCTCTTTTGCAGACAAAATCTTATTTTTCGGGTTATTTGCTCTAAGGGTACCTACATTAGATCCCTCTGTGCAGATCTTGCTAAAGCTCTTGGAAGGTGAATAAAGTTTTCATCTTTGATTATTAAGAGATTCAAATAGACTGGAATTGCTACTAAAATAACATTCCTTTTTGCTGCAGTTGTGCTCACCTCACTGCTCTTCGGCGAGATTCAATCGGTAAGTTTGTTCACAAGTCAGCTTATCAATTTGGTTTTTTCTTTTAAATTCATCCAAACTTGATTCACTCTTTACCATTTTCCTCTCTGCTTTCAGGCGAATATTCTGCGAACGATGCTTGGGAATTCAGTGAATTAGAAGCAGCAATCACCAAAAACTACTTCTAGAAGAAAATACTTCCCCTTTGCTAAACGCTTCCAGAGATGATAATAGTGGAATTTTTTGCTACAAAGAGCTCTTAAGGTTACACAGGCTTATATAAATCATTGATTGTTCCTTAAAACGTATTGTTGCCCTAAGAGACAAATATTTATTTGGTTCATTAAACTCTTCTACTAAATCTCACTGTCTATAACAAGCTCGGTTTATTGGAACTGGAGGGTCAGTGAGCAAACCGCTGAGAGTACGGTCAGCCACGTGCTTGTTTGCAGCTTCAGTATAGTGAACTCCATCCCAGCTCACAGCCATTGCCGGGTTAGGACATGAGCCACCGTAGATTTCAGTATTGTTCACTTTCCCTTTGTTCCCGCACCAAATGTGATCATACTTCTCATGATAGCCACAACATACCTTCAATGGGTTTGCAAATCCTACAAAAACATGAATTAGGTACGTTAAAACTCTCTACAATCTTAGGTACTTTACAACAAATGGAATTGTGATGTGACCATGTTGTTGTAACCTAGTTTCTTGGGGTTGCTCATCATTTCGTATTTCGCAGCGTAGACATCAACATAAGTGATGGCTGCCTGGGTGAGTTCTTTTCTGAGATTGATGACTGTTTCCTTGAGCTTTCTGTTGAACTCCATTGCCATTTCGTTTTGAGCCTTCACGCAGCCATATTTGTCCAAGTAGCCCGGTGCAGGAGTCCCCATGTAAAACATGTTAACGGGTAAACAACCGAAAGGACCCGTGTTGTGTACCCAAAATGTTTTTCCTCCTTGTTGATATATGTTCTGCCAACAATCATATAGCATAGCAAACCCCGTTATTGAGAATTGAATCAAAGGTGAAGAGAACATTGCATATCTCTTCCATGGACTGCATTTAAATCTTACCCGAACTGCGGAAGCTAAATGGCTGACAATGTCAGGTATAGTCGCCTTAAGTTGATCGACACTCATTGTCCTAAACCCAACAGAGAGATCATTCTGTCCGATATCAAAAGTATACAAAGCCTTTGCAAACTCTTCCTGTCTTGGAAGCTTCTCTCTATCATATCTACTCTTAACTGTTTTATCGAATGCAGAACAACCAACAGACATGTAAAAATCAGACAAGCTAAAAGATTAACAGAAAGAAGAAAGAAAAAAAGTAACTAACTTTGTGTGAATAGTTGTGCCGATCTCGCTTTGAACTGATCGAACTGAGCAATCTGCATATCGAGAGAGAATGGACTAATGCCATATTGAAAGATAGTTTCGTTCTGTCTTCTTATGGTTGAACCACCAGTTGCAAAGTTTGCACCATGTCTGAAGTTTGATCCCAACGAGTTCAGATATGCGCTCAAATAAGGCAACTCCAGACGCTCAGCTGCCAACAACAATTCAAGAATCAAAAGTTTCTGAGAAGATCATTGAATCAAAGTTAGAGTTTTTGAAGATCTGTTTTTCTCTGCAAGCTCCTTTTACCTATGAAATCAATGGTGAGACGGCCATCAGAGTCTCGTCCGGCAGGTCTGTGGAAGAAACCTTGACCATAAGGATCCCTGATAGGCTCAAAAGCGGCGGAGATTCCTCCAGTGTCGGAATTAGAGTCACCAAAGTTGTAAATCGCCGGAAAACTACACTTGGTCTGAACTGTTGTCACAGCTGTTGTTGTTGTTGCTGTTAAGAGGCACAGAAGAAGCCACGAAGAAGAAACCATAAGCTTTGTCCTTTCGAGATCACTCTTCATTGCGAGTAACGAAACACGAGAGTGATAGATAGAGAGAGAGAGAGAGTGATGGTATTGGTACTTCGCAGTTCACACTGTGCCTTAATATAAGACTTTAATTTTTAGATTTTTCTGAAAATGGGTGTAAGAAAAATGTGTATTTCCTTCTTCTGAAAGTTACA
>NC_025704.1:6495344-6519983 GCF_000633955.1 Camelina sativa | reverse complement strand
GGAACCCAGAAAAGGCGCTAACGGTTATCATTGTCGGTACCTTTCATTTACCTAAAAAGCATAAATAATTTTACGACTAGAGATAATTCAGATAATTTCTACCAAAAAAAAAGAGATAATTCAGATAATTTAACCAAATAATTACAAAATATATTGGTCCATGTTTCCAAAGCTTCCAAAAAAAAATTATTGTTTTGCTGTGAACAATATTTTAATTTTTTCCAATTGTTCTCTGATGTGTTAAAAAATCAAAATAACATGAGATCATGAGATCGAACAAACAAGAAAAAAAAAAAAAAAGTTAGTTTTATCAGTTGCCAAATTTACCAGAATGGAACGCGCGTGGTGTATATTGTTTGTCTTCTTCATTGATTGGGCTATTATTATGATCACTAGGCCCATTTACTGTTAATAAGCCCAGAAACAATAAACGACGTGCAGTTGATTTCAATTTACAGTAAAACGGCAAGTCGCAGTCGTTTCATTACAACAGTACTTGCTGTCCTCCCCCTCCTTCAGTGAATGAAAGACACAAATCGCTAAGAAAACTTGACATCGATGGCGGCGAAAGAGGAAGAGATTACGACGACGACGAAGACGACGACGAAGAAGGAAGGCGCTGACCTATTGGGGAAACCAAAATATAAAAAACTCGAGAACGGGAGATTTAAATGCGTGCAGACGGGTCACGAGCTACTCGAGAAAGATAAGAAGATCTATTCACAGAGTAAACGTTGCCGTTTAGGGCTTATAGATTATGCCTTGTCTCACAGCAAGCCTCCTCTTAACTTGTTTGAGCAAGATCCTAACGCTAGGTATAATCTATTGTTCCGTTTATCTCTCCCAGATGATGTTTCGATTGATTGATTATGTAATGAATTAGGGTTATAAGACACTGGAGAAGTTTTGGCTTCTCTTTTGAATTTTTGTTGCTGGGGACTATGGTTTCGTGTCCTCAAATTTTTAGGGTTTAGGGTTTTGTGAGCTTTGTGGTTTTAAGTTGAAAATTTCAATACTTAAAAACGAGATTTTTGAGTTCTTCTGTTTGAGAAAATTATGTTTTGATATATATGCTGAATTTGTTTCTTTTGGCATGTTTTGTTTGTCAGCTCAAAATTGAAATGTAAGCTAACGGGGGATACGGTAAACAAGACTGAGGAACATATTTGGAAGCATATCAATGGACGGCGCTTCCTTAACAAATTAGGTCTGTACTTTGAAGCTTGATTAGAGTTCATTAGGTTGCAAAACTTATTCTTGTAAGTTTAATGGTTCGATTGTTACTATATGACAGAGGAGAAGGAACGAGAGATAGAGTCTAGATCTATTCCAGGGGAAGGTGGAGAAACGCCAGCGAAAGAAAATGGCGTAAAGGAAGAAGAGAAGAAAAAGAAGAAGAAGAAGAAGAAGAAGACTAAGAAGGAGAAGAAGAAAAACAAGAAGTTACTTGAAAAGGAAAAGAATGGAGAAGATGTTGATGATGAAGTCGAACATGAAAATGGTGAAGATGTTGAGGAGGAGCTTGAGTTTTGGATGCCTCCAGATGGTGAGAGGTGGGACTTTGATGATGGAGGAGACAGATGGGGATCAGATTCAGACTCGGAAGAGGAAATGAATGGGGAAGAAGATCCAATAGGTTTGTGTACTTGTATACCCCATCACTACAGGCTACAGCTTTTGGTATCATGGTTTCATGCTTTGAATCTCAAGTTGGAGTCTTACTTTGTTAATTACTTGCAAAATAGGTGAATTTGATGAAGATGGAGAGCTTAGTGTGGAAGAGTGCGTATTGATTGGTGAAGTTGATGAAGATAGCAAGATTGTTTTGGATGAGACTCCTGCAAGGTACCATGAATTTTCATATCTGTATTGGTTTTTGTTGTACAGGATAAACAAAGGTTTTAGATGTTTAAGTAAATCCTCAAATTGTTTGTGCATGTTGAAGGTAGACAAAAGAGTATCTAACTTTTGTTTAAAACCCAGTAGTTTAATGTCGGATTTTTAGTTCAGATTGACTAAAGTTAACTGATAGATAACGAAAGAACTTAGAACTGTGTTGGACCAAAGTTAGGTGTGTGTTCTTCTTACTATTAGATGAGGGGAGAGTTAGTTATTGATATTACTGAGGATAATGAAAGACTTAACTGTGTTCTTCTTAGCAGCAACAAGAGGAAACCTGAAGAACTTAGTTCCAATGACCTTCCTTCGAAGAAGAAGAACAAGAAGAAAAAGAAGAAGAAGAATGTCGTGGAAACAACATCGTCATAATAAGTCTGATCGTATCTCTCTCTTTTTGTTCATCCTGTTTTGTATTTCAATCTGTACTTGCTCTATTTCAATTTATGGGCTCAGTTTTGATATTGTTAATGGTGTGATAGAAAACGGGTTAATGATTCTTTTCTATATAATCGTAGTTTACTTGTCATTCCGTTTACATTCACGAAGCAATTTATATATTTCCGCGAGAACAGATTTAAATTTATAATTTGAATATGAAAATCGCAAATAAGAAGCTTTTGCAGGTTTCCTACAACAAATGCATCATAACTATGTATGAACGTCGTGTAATTTACACTTCTCCTTTTAATACCGGTAAATAACCCTAAACACTGAGAATTTTCCTCAGCTATATGCCTCTGATGCTGTAAAACTCACGACACTGAAATGGCGGGCACGCTCCACAGTTTCTTTCTGGCGATCAAAACTCTCTCATCTTTGATAGATAGAGAATCACCTTTTGGAGTCGTCTCTGTGAACCATTTATCCCATTTTAACAATGTCAGATACTTCTTGATGTAGCTGATATTGTCTGATGTGTCACGAATTATGACAAATCCTTCTGGTCTTAGTATCCGATCCATCTCGATGAGCAGATCTTCAATGCTGCATCCACGAGTTCGGGTTTCTGTAACTGTGTTCCATGCATGGATAAGATCATACGTTCTTGGGTATGTGTCAAAGGCTTCACACCTGCAGAGAAAACTCATTTAGCATAACCGGATTATGCAATATGTTTTGAGATCAAGTCATTTACATACCAATCATGAGTGGCTCCGATGAGGCCACGGTCATAGATGATCTTCATTCTTGGGGAGGATTGAACGGGCATGACATTCATTACCCATACATCTTTATCGTTTAGAGCAGCTGCGAAACCGCCAAGGTTTGAGCTCATGTCCATCACGTTTCTTATGGAATTCTTTTGCACCATTGGTTTCAACAGTTTCCAGTATTCTATCACTCTAAGACGCCATGTTTCCTGCATTCGCACCCCCACTTTAGTGAGCAACAAAGAAGTGTTTGGACATAGCGAGGCATGGAATCAAAGTTCTCAGGATCTGGATTACAGCAATAGAGCATTCGATATAGGGAGAGAAGGATTACCGTATCTTCACGGAATTGCTCAGGAGTGACACCGACTTCTTCAAGACGTGGTGGAGGAGCTGTCAGCCTCCGTGGCCAGGGAACGAGTCCACTCCATCTTTCTTTATGCATCCCTGGGTATATATAACAAACATGAAATGGATTACAACCTTAATGATCCTTAATACTATATAAGTTAGTGATAAGAGGCATATACTTACTCACTGAGTAAGGTGATATACAAGCCTTCATTGAGACGTTCCAAGTTGCATCTGGGTCATCACCAGAAGGACAAAGGGGAGGCTGGACACCTGCTTCCCTTTTCAAGTAACAGCTGTTGGATATCGGTTTTCCCCATATGACAGATTGGTCTCGTTTAGCGACGACCCTCCAACACATTCTCTTGAAGAGATCATGCATTGCATTCCCAATCTTTCTGTTTTCTGTGTCGTGTGCGTAAGCTTCAGGCGACGAGTATACAAAGTAGCCACCAGGTCTGAGCAACCTATCAAGTTCTAGCAACAAGATCCCATCTCTTTGAAGCCAGTCTATCCGACATCTAGAGCAGTGAGCAAGTTCAAATGATCTGCTTGGGTATGGAAGCCGCTTAGTCCCAAGAACACCAAGCGTTGATGGAATCCCTCGTTCTAAAGCAAACTGGATCTGGTTCTGGTGAACATCATTAGGAGCAAGGGACATAGCTATGATGTCATGTGACAGAAGATAAGCTCCAAAGCTAGCTACCCCACAACCAACATCAAGAACATTCCGAATGCTTCCCCCATTGTTGAGTTTGTCGCCAGGGAATTTCAGCATCTAAAGCAACAATCAGTTTTTTTTGTCATCTGAAAGAAGAACTTGAAATGAAAAAGACAAAATAGAGCCAAAAAACATCCTGTTAATTGCAGAATGATGCTCGCTGGTCTAGGAGCAACAGAATATATCCCACCACATATGATTTGGTAAAATTAGAAAATCCCATACATCATCTAGTTTCAACTGCATAGTCATTCATTATCCTTCTACCATTAACGTTCACTAGCTAAAGTACATTGGTATTTAAAAAATCAAGCAGGCGCAGTGGTTTTAAAAGATAGGCCCTACGGTTGAGATTCAACAAAGCAAACAAGTACATAAATGATGATAACTGTACCTGAGCAAGGGAAACTATGTATTTGTCAGCTCCATAGTGGAAATGTGTTCCTCCTCCAGGAAAATTGATCTTATCACCATTTACAACCATCCAATTCTGATCAGACTTCTCTTGCGCAAGGTGTGTGTGCGGGATATTCGCCTTCCACACCTCGTCTCTACTGACAGGCCACCTTAACGGAATCTGAAAACTCCATAAACAACATCATCATCAACCAACCAAAACCAGAGCCATAACACATATACAAGAATGCTCAAATTTCTGTAATACAAGAGAAAGATACAAAAGTCCGAGAGACCTTATAACCAGTAGGAGGTGGAACAAGGCAATTGAAACGCCGTTCTGGTGGAGGGCAATGATGCTCATAGTGCTCCATTAACGTTAAATTGAGTTTCAATTTCAACTGGTAATGAAGATTACGATCCAAACACGGTATAAGCTCCGAGTGTCTCGAATCACATATCTACGGATAGGATCAAAACGAACGTAAATCAACACAAATTAAACCCTACGAATCTATATCTACTCAATTCCGTATCAAAAAAACACGATTAATGCTTGAATTAAGAACGAACCGGAACGCTTTTAGGAACCTCCAAACGGCTCACTGCAAGCACAGCAGCTCGATTCGTCATCGTCACGGATCGGGTGCGAGCGCGGTTATCAGATCCATCGAACTCGTCGGACTTTCTGGATCCGGGAGCGAAGGAAGAGCCGTAGTAGAGGCAAGTCAAGCCGAGCAGAGCGATGAACCCGACGAGAATATAGGTGAAGAAGAGCTTCGGAGTCGCACGGACTCGCTCGGTTCTGAAGTGCTTCATTACTCAAGCGTATCCGGATCCGGATCTAGATCTGACCCGAGACTGAGGACCCGGGAAAAATCTAGCCGCCGGTGGACTGAAAGAAGAGTGGATGGATAGTGTGATGAGCGACAGTAGATTCCCGCGAGGTCGAAGACGACGAAAAGGACCAGTGTCGGATTTTATTCGCTAGGGAATAGTAATATTTTTTGGGGTTGTTACGATCCTCTGTGGCAAAGACTACGAATGTGTTTCTATGCTCTTTCACTATAAGACACGGTTAAAAACTTAATAATGGGCTTGTATTGAGCCGGTCATATGCTTTAAAGGCTGGCTTTATATCTTTTGTCGTATATTGCTGGGCTTTGTACGTACTATATTACTTCTTTTTCTCAACTGTATTGGACTTTGTAATTTGTTGACACATTTATTTATATTTTCACGAAACGGCCGAAAACATTGAATTGACTGCGTTACATTTAATAAACAGAATAATTAAGAGAAACTGTAATTACTAGGTTTAGTGAATCCTTTGCATAAGCACATTTTTTTTATTCAACCACTAGATTCGAAAATGCTCTAATTATATATATGGTTTGAAAGTGTAGTCCACGTACTTCTTGNCCCACGCACTTCTTGTTTGCTCCTTGAAGGGAACGGTCCAAGGAAAACAAAAAAAGAGAGTTGCATAAATCACGGGTACAAGTTCTATACTTTAATGTAAGTCCATCTAAGTTTCACGTGTTGTGTCTGCTCACCGAAGGATGCAACAACAAAAAAAAAAAAACCTGATATACTGAATTTAAGATAACTTTTGCTTAATCAAATTATAAGCATGATTAACAACTCTCGACCCAAAAAAACAAACACAAAGAGGACTAATGGAGGTTAATTAAAAAGTCAAAATTTCTATATTTTATTCGACAAGGAATATTCAACAGTACCTATCGAGTAATGAAAAAAAGGAAAAGCATTTAATATGACAAATTTTAACTGCAGGACGAAGGAAACATATTGAAGATAGGATTTCGCACGTGGGTGGGGAAACTTCTGATAACCATCCATTTTTTCACCTAAGATATTTATTGCACATATTATTATCATAGATTTGTTATTCAACAAAAAAAGAAATTATCATAGATTTATACATATATACAAGATTGAAATTAAGATGTGCAAAATACGATTCTCTAGATAAGATATATTTGTAATTAAGAAAAGTACATTATCTAATATCGTTTTATGTATTTTGACCATTTGTAATTTTAAGAAAATGTCAATGTAAGAATTTCAAAGAAATTGTCAATTGATACCATATTATGACTTTTTGAATATTGATAATATATCTATATGGCCAATTTGTTGAAAGAGAGAATAATTAGTGGTGTAAAAATTAGAAGAAGTGTCCACCATTAGCGTGCTACACACTTTTTTAATTTATTTAAATTGAAAGTGATTAGTCTAGTAATGATTTGATAGAAACAAACCAAATACCCAATACAACAACAAACTACAACAGAAGAAAGTGAAATTGCTTTCGAACAAAAAGGGGAAACAACTTTAAAGGCTAACTCTGTTGCAGGATTCCTTCGTTCCGCCATTGAAGAAGCCTCCCTCCCTTCCTTCACTCTCTCAATCCACTTCTCTGATTCTTCATTCCCTTTGCTTCTTCGTTTAAGTAAGTTTTTAAAGGTTACATACATTTTTTGCCTCTCAATCGAATTGGGTCATTATCCGAAACTTTTTTTCCTGGTGAATGTCGGGAGATTCAGTTTTCGAATTTAATGTTTCTTCTTCTTCTTCTTTTTTTTTCGATTTTTGGGTTACTTTTGAATGAATCAGAGAATGTTTCGGTGTTCATAGATTTGTCAGAGAACTAGTCCTTTTTTATTACTAATTCTGGGATTTGAGTGTTGCAGTAAGTTAATCTTAATTGGACTTTTTATATCTTAATCTAGAAGTCACTAAATCGCGTTCTCTTTTTTTTAGGAGAATTACGTGACGTGATTGAATCTGCTTTCTCTTTTTTTTTTTTTTTTTTTATATAAAAGACCACTACCAACCTAGAGCAATTTCGTAAACGGTGTTATATAATTCAACATCTGTCAAAGATAAAGCTTTCACCCTTTTGACGGATTAGGTGAACTTGTGTTAATTGCATTCTTCTACCTAGTTAATGTCATGATTTTAAACCAAAGTTTCTGCATTTTTCTTTTCTGGGTTTCTTTGAGTTATTTCTTAAATGTCAAATCTTTTTTTTGTTTTGCAGGTGTACTTGGAATTGACCTTAAGAGGGGTTTTTGATTTGATTTGAATTAGAAAGGTTTAGTTTTAAAAAAAATTTTGATGGGGACAGGGAATTCTAAAGAGAACTGGAGACAGTCATCGTTTAGGTCAGCTTCAGCTTCATCAGCATCAGCAGCATCACCTTCTTCATCTTCATGGGCTTCTCAACAAAGCTATCCTCAATATGGTGCTGATAGTTATAACTATCCTCCTCCACCTTCATATGCTCCTCCACCTTCATATGCTCCTCAACCTCCTGAGTATACGCAATCTCCTCCACCTTTGTATAGCACTCAGCCTTATTCTGCACCGCCTTCTCAAAGTTATGGTAGTGATAATAAGAAGCGGTTGGAGCGGAAGTATTCTAGAATTTCTGATAATTACTCTTCTTTGGAGCAGGTGAGCTGAGTCTCTTGTAGGATTTTAGTGGAAACTGTTGTTGATGTCAAACCTTTGATAGCTGTAGATTCTTATGGGTTTGACAGAAAAGATTCATATTATGTGTTCTGTTTCATCTAGGTCACAGAGGCTCTTGCACGTGCGGGTCTAGAATCTTCGAATCTCATCGTTGGTATAGATTTCACTAAGAGCAACGAATGGACAGGTTGGTGAGATTCAAGATCCTGTCTTTGCTGTAATGCATCGAACGGTTTCACACTCGAAAAGCATTTTCTTCTTGTTTTGATAACAGGAGCGAGGTCCTTCAACAGGAAAAGCTTACACTTCATCGGCAGTAGTCCTAATCCTTACGAACAAGCGATTACTATCATAGGAAGAACCTTAGCCGCCTTTGACGAGGACAACTTGATTCCCTGTTATGGTTTTGGAGATGCATCAACACATGATCAAGATGTCTTCAGTTTCAATTCAGAGGATAGATTCTGTAATGGATTTGAGGAAGTCCTTGCTCGGTATAAAGAGATTGTGCCTCAACTTAAACTCGCAGGTTTATCTCTTTCCCTTATTTGACCACATTTCTCATGATTAAGCTAGCTAGCTAAGGTATTGAATCTGAATTGTTGAATACTTTTCAGGGCCAACCTCGTTTGCTCCGATCATCGATATGGCCATGACCATTGTTGAGCAGAGTGGTGGGCAATATCACGTCCTAGTGATAATAGCAGATGGGCAGGTACTAATCATTCCAGTATGAACCTTTGTTTTTGTGTTAAGAGAAGAAACCTCAATTGAACGTTTCAGGTTACAAGAAGTGTTGACACGGAAAATGGACAGTTGAGTCCGCAAGAACAGAAGACAGTAGATGCAATCGTGCAAGCAAGGTTGGAATTTAATCCAGTCTTTTGATGTTGTTTTCTCCATTAAAGTTATATCTCTCTGTGGCTGGTTTTAATGATACTATTTTTTCCTTTTTTGACAGTAAGCTTCCTCTATCAATCGTCTTAGTCGGGGTCGGGGATGGACCTTGGGACATGATGAGGGAATTTGATGACAATATCCCGGCCAGAGCCTTTGATAACTTCCAAGTAAGTTTACTTCTTAGAACATGACATCGAGGTTTGGTGTTTTGATCTGACGTTCCTGTTTATAGTTCGTGAACTTCACAGAGATCATGTCAAAGAACAAAGCTCAGTCCTTGAAGGAAACAGAGTTTGCCCTTTCTGCTCTCATGGAGATTCCTCAACAATACAAGGCGACACTAGAGCTTAGCCTTTTAGGGTAAATGCCCTAAACATAATCTTTATCAATTTTGCTTCAATTTTCACCCCAAAAATCTCAACTTTTTCTTCTTTTCTGCAGAAGAAGAAATGGGAGTATCCCGGAAAGATATCCTCTTCCGCCTCCAATGCATGCGTCTTACAACAGTCCAAAGGCTTATCGTCCTCCAAGTTTCAAACCGAGTGTTCCTCCTCATCCAACTGAAAGCTATCAAGTAAGGTCTAATCCCGCCCAAACCGCTACAAATTCTGCCAACGATAACCAGGTACTCTAAAATCTGAAAGATACTGTCTGAAAATGTCAACTTGAAAAGAGTTTGAAACTTCATGTTATTGAGTATTTTTGAACAGCTATGTCCGATTTGTCTGAGCAACCCGAAAGACATGGCCTTTGGTTGTGGCCATCAGGTAAATCCAACAAAACACAATCTCCATCTTCTTAATACTTAAAACGATCAAAACATCAAAACTAATATTTCGGTTATGTTTTTGGATACAAGACTTGTTGCGAGTGTGGACCAGATCTTCAAATGTGTCCGATTTGCCGTGCACCGATCCAGACAAGAATAAAGCTCTACTAACAAGTAGACCAGATCGATGAACCCTTCTCTCTTGTTAATCTTTATTACAACTTCTTTTGCTTCATCTAATCACTGAAATTTCTCCAAGAAAGATCGGAATCTTTGTGTAAAAAAAAAAAAAAAAATGCTTCTTCGTTGATTCACTTCCCTAACTTGATCTTGTCTCAAAATCTTTGACTTCTTTCTTCTTTGGTTGGAGTAACAATGTTGTTGTTCATGTGTCCATGTCTTCTTTCTTTTGATTCTTTAATTGGTTATTTGAAAATTCATGAAATTATAAGAGTTGTGTCATGTGTGTACACTAACACGGTAACACCTACTTTTCTCTTGCATATAATGAGCCTCCGTGTTAGCTATATACAAATCACATGATGTGCTTATATACTCAAACCAACCAACCCCCGTACGCTTGTCTTAACTTCAGTAACATGTGGCGCTAGCTTAGTATGGAACTTCCACGCAAATCCAACTTACGCTAAATTCAATGTAACTGAAATTTCAGATGTGTTACAAATTTAGTGGCGTTACATTATATGTAGATCTCTAATCTTTTGCATGACGGTACCAAATTCGTCTAGTGCAAATGTATTTCAATGACATATTGTCATATTCTCTCTCTCACTCGCACATTATTTACTTTCTAACAGTATAAAACCATTTATTGCAAGGGATAAATTAAATTAGAGTATAAAATTTTTGCAAAACTAAATTTAAGGCATCGCATTAAATTCACGTACACGCACCTAACTACTTCAAATAAATCGACCCACCAGCTATACACATTGAAACATCAACAACAACAATAATGACAACTCATATAATTCATTGATGATATACATTTCTCAAAGATATCTCTTGGGAAAAAGAAAAAAAAAAATACTCAAAATATTCTAATCCATTTTTCGAATGGCTTCCTCTCTCAAAATCACCAATATCCCTTACAAGAGGCTTTCTTTAGAAGATGATGATGTCTTCGGCCAAACAACAAGAAGAAGATCATCATTATATTCTAACAGGTTTTGATTCTATCTACATAATCCACCTTCACTACAACTGTTTTGATATCACCGAAGTGTTCAACATGATGAAGAATCTTTTTTTCATGAGACTTTGTTATATATATGTACAGGTTTAGGAGAGTGGTGTCATTGGGAGGAAGAAGGAGGATTAGGGTTAAAGTAAAGATCCGGAGACTTAGGGGATTTGTGAGGAAGAAAGCGAGTAGGGTTAAACTTGGAATCTCAAAATTACTGAAGAGGTTGAAGGAGAGTCAATCACACTTTGGTGATCTCTTTGCTGGTAATTACCTTTTCATGCAAGTTAATCCTTCTTCTCTTAACACTAAGTATGTCTTTGACAAATCTTTTCAAGACCGAAATGGTAACTTGCCCTCTAAATTACCATCCCCTAGAGTGAGTTCTTATGTAAAGACGGATCTACATAAACATTAAGTTTAGTTATGACCAAAAAGAAAATAAAAAAGTTATGGTTCTGTATTTTTCTAGTTACACGTGGTTACTTATGTGTCTGGTTTGTAACTGATTTGCGAAGGAAAAATTTAATACTTATGATACCGGCTTGATCATACTTGTAACTTGTAAGTGTAATTAACACTAACCCTTGTTTTAACTTACAGTTTTGATCATATATACAATTTGATAGGATTGTATGTTTTTTTTTTCTTTCTTAAAAGCTATCGTGTTAGATTACCTAGTATGTGTGCGTAACACTCTAACCCCACATATTTGAAATGGGAAATAATTGACATTCGAAACATTAACAATTTAAGTAAATGTTGAGTAAAAACGATTAACGTGCCAACAGTAATAGAAGATATATCATATCGAAAGGCAAATAGTTATTTCATTTTAAAATCCCAACACGAAACTGATCGTTCCACACAACTCTATGAGTAGAGATCGATAGACATTGAATTTGTTCCTAAACGTTAAATAAAATTTCCATCTAAAATGGATTACTTATCAATGCAGCTAATCTCTAAAAGGATTAAGGATTTAACTTATTGTAATTGGCTCGATCTCCAAAAGCATGCCTCTCTTAAACTCCACGTAAGGATGCGCTATTGGCATCTCATCAGCCTTTATTTTCCACCTACCATTATAAATAAATTTCTTAGGTAACGTATATAAATGAGTAAGTAAATGTGTCAAACTGGTCAAACAAATTCGTATCGATCGTTAACATATATCTTTTCAATCAGGTCTACAAGTACGTAAAATTGTTAATTAACTGAAAAATTAAATTAAAACGTTTTAAATATAAATCTAACTAACAAAAGTTTAACCCAAAGTTTAATAGATGATTATATATGTCGGGTAAGGCAGTGTCCACCAACTAATTAGTCAACAAAAGAGAGTGATTAAAACGGAGACAAACCTATAAGAGAGGACAAGATGATGAAGGAAGAAAGCAATTTGGAGTTTGCCAATTTCACCACCAGGACATATTCTTACTCCTCCTCCAAACGCCATCGTTTTCTTGTTCATCTTCGTCTTATCCTATTTATTTTAAATTTATAATAAAAATTAATTAATTTCACATTTTCACTTTTTTCTTACCATTTGAATGTATCAAGATTTTACTTACGGTCCATCTCATGGGATTAAATTCAAAAGGATTTTCATGAAGAGATGGATCAAGATGTACTGCTGTGAAGATAGGAAACACCTTGCATCCCTTTGGAATCACATACTCTGCAAAATCAAGCATATTAGAGTTAGTTTGAGTTAAATATTAAAAATATTTAAAAAGGATGAGTAGAACTAATTAACCTTTGTAATTGATACTGTGAGTAGCTTTTCTATGTACCATCTTGACGATATTTCCACATCGTAGCGCCTCAAACATCACCTATAAATTCGACCCATTGAATTTCATAATGTTAATGTAACAGAATAAATCGAAAACTAACGATCTAGCTAGNAAAAAAAAAAAAAAAAAAAAAAAAAAGATCTAGCTAATGTAATTGTCATCAAATGATTTTTTTTCTTCACCAAACTAGTTTATGAAAAATAGCAAAAAATATATATATATATATATATGGGACCGTTTTATGAACCATACACATTGAGTGAATTCCATCTTCTGATAATCTTTCCAATTCAAAAGTTCTCCTTCTCCTTTCTTGGCTCTAATGGATTCATGTTCTTCCTGTACACATTCACTTACATAAATAATTTTATATATACACACATACATAGAAAAAAGGAGGAGAGTGGGGATACCTTGAGTTCGTTAAGTAGATTTGGGGATTTTGCAAGAAAATAAACGACTAAGGAAAGAAGAGTAGCGCTTGTTTCAAAGCCTCCAAACAAAATGTCCAACACAAGGCTGACTTTCTCTTCACAATTTAGATCTTCATTTGAAATGATCACATCTAGAAAATCTTCTTCTCTTATTGCCTTCTTCATCTCTTCTTCTTCATGCTCTCTTTGTTTTATTATCCCCATAACCCTCGCCGACAATCTCTTCCTAGCCTGGCAGAAAAAAAAATATAACTATATAGTATATATGCTATGCATTGTAAACTTGTATCCATGTAAACCCCTACCCAAGTTATATATAGAACTGCAAAACCCTAGAATCAAAGTGTTTATTTTCTTATAAAGTGGCCAAACTTTTAAATATAATGTTACCGGAGAAAAAAACTAAATAATTGCGTTTGATGTATCAGTATTGGATGTAACCTTAATAGCGTTTGTATAAGCCGTTCCTGGAAGCGGTATTGGTAACGAGATAAATCCTTTCATATAAGATAAGTAATCTTGCAATACATAAAGTCTTGCTGGGTCTTCTGGCTTGATGCTCAAGAGTTGGTTAACGATAACACTGAGAGTAGACTATATGATTCAACCACAGCAAATCTATCAAAATTAGAACAAGATCAATTATATCTTCAGTCTTCACTTCATTGATTAATTAATTACGTACCATTTTAGCTTCTTTATGGAATTCGACTTCTTGGCAATTTTTCCACGACTCTAGTATCGAGATAGAGAGGTTCTCTGCGCAGTGAAGGAATTTGGGTTTCGACTTTGTGACATTGATGAAGGTAATAATCACATTTCTAAGCTTCTTGTGAATATCTCCGGTGGCTAATATGAGGGAATATTGGCCGAGAATGTCATGCATCGCTTTTGGATAATCCGATGTAAATAACTTCCCTTCGTTTTGAAGTATGAACATGTTGAGTTCTTGGTCACATGACACTATGGCTTTTCCACCACATATATTTGACTTGAACACTTTTCCATATCTAAAAAATACATTCACAATTATAAAATGATCTTCTGTTGTATATTTTACCCCAAAAAAAAAGATTATCTTCAGTTTAGGTAGATATATTACTATTACCGTGAAACACGCTGTTGCAAGAACGTCCCAATGGAGTCTGATCTATGAGGTTTGAAGAAAGAAAGAGTTTCCCCAATGAAAGGCCATCCCATGCTACCATTTAGCGAAGAAATGTGATATTTTGTTTCATTTTTCTTAGATATTGACATATAATGAATCAAAATAGAGACAAGGAGTAATCCTAGCGACAAGAAGATAGATAAGACCAGCATTGTCTTTCGAATTCGACTAAGGCCCTATTTTGATGTAACTGCGTATCTCTTTTAATGTTTTCTTCTTGGTCTATATATATATATACCTCAATATTTATATACACACACAAGCAAAGAATAGATTAATATATAGTAGGTGTTGAATGTTGATGAGAGAAGAACACATTAGTTTAGGTTATATTATATTAACTCTAATGATTATAAGCTTTAATGTTTCCTGAACTATAATGAATTCAAATATTTAAATAATAAATATTAAATATATTATTATTAATTTTGTGATCTAGATATCTTTATAGCAGGTACACTATAACTAAAATTAATTAAAATAATAATTAAAGGGGTATATTCAATTTGACATTTTAAGTAATTTGTGTAAAAGTTACAAATCTTATGTTATTCAATCATGGATTTTAAAAAGTCTCCTGAAATCCACTGTTATTGAACTGATGATTTAAAAATCTATTTTAAAATCCACTGTTATTCAAAACAGTATGTGAATTTAGATTTTAATAAGTTTTAAGGATTCTGAAAGATTTGAGAGGATTTTTTTAGTTAAAAATATAAAAATCTAAATCTCATGGTTTTAGGTGAGGATTTGAAAGAATTTTACCATGAATCATATCCTTAAAATCTATTAAAATTCCAAATTTCCTAAATCCCATAAAATCTTTCAAAATTATTGTTTCAATACACCCTTCCCCTAAGTTCCTTTTGTGTTGACTGTTGAGGCATACAATATATAGAGAAATTAACATTTTATTCTTTTTTTTAAGAACTTAACAATCTTTGTGATAAAAATATTTTTTTTTTTGTTGATAAAAAGAAAATATATTGCAGGATCTAGGAAACATTTATATAGCAACTGGAATTAAATAATAATAACCTTTTTGACATGTATCGCTTATAATAATCACTACTTAAAATATGTGTTATACTTGGTTAAAAACCACATAATCATAAAATGTTAATTTTAGACATTATAATAAAGCTTACTTTTTCAGATGTTACCATGGTTACCTAGTAATTAACAGTGCTAAAACAAAATCTAAAGTATACTTTGTCACTTTCTATCAATTTAGAAAATCAGTAAATGTATCGTCTGTACAATAAGTCCATCAGACAAAATAATTGAGAATGGAGAAAGACAACAAAAAAAAAGTGAATAAGAGGAATGTAAACTAAATGATGATCAATTGACACACGTGCATGCAACTTGGGACCCTCATGCAATAAGTTTGTTGGTATATCAGTTTCTTTTACTTTCGAATTGGCCAAAAGAAAAAAATTCACATACTTACATGCATAAGTTGGTTGGTTGGTCATCTTTTTGACTGATTTGGCTCAAATGATGGGGATGAACTTTGACAATTGCAATCAGTTGAAAGTTGAGCTGAACAATCTGTTTTACAGATTGATTTTTGTTCGATAATGCATTTTATATAGTATTACTTAAGGTATATTCTAACTTGAGGCAACACTATCTTTGAACTTAGATTATCTTATTAGTTAAACAAAAAGTATATATATACATCTTTTAACAGGTTAGACAAATTTACTGTATATTGTATGGAAGTAAGTTTTACCTTGTTTTTGTTTTTCTTTTAAGATGTTTCACTTGTTGCTAGTTTGCTACGTTGGTAAGGTCCCTGAACAAAGCCCATGAGAACAACTTTTAAGGCCCAATTTATATACGTGGGTTTAAAATTTTTAATTAACTATTACACATATTTTAAAATATTGATATCGCTTTCTCGAGCCTTATTAAAACCTCGTCGTTGGATGAGACTTGGTAATGCGTGTACGCCTTTGTGAAGGACATGCTCAGTCGTCTCTTTCGACTACAATATAAGTTCAACAGTAATAAAACATTCCATTGTAGTTACTTTTTTTTGTTCTTTTTTTTTTCATTTCTCCAACTCCAACAGTAATAATTTAGGTAACAAAGATTCTAATGAGAAAACAATAAATTACACAGTACAAGTTAGAAATTCGTTTTACAAAAAAAAAAAGAAGAAGAGGGATAAAAAGAAGTGTCAAAGCTGTCAAAACAAGGGGGCGTGAGTGAAGACCCACCACTCCAAACTTTGCTTTCCGCTTATAATTTTTTTTCATGGACCCCCATGAACATGAAGCTAAACCAAACATACCCCCTTCTTTTATTCTTTCCATTTTATTAAGAGAAAAATATATAATATTTTTTGCTTACTAATAATATACATTGTTTTGTCATCTTATATTTAATTTTTGTATCGTTAGTTGTTGATATTTATTCCTTGTCCAATTGAATCATAATAAAACATTCCATTGTGGTGCCTTTCATGTTGTTAACTCTTTATATTTGGCCATTCCAAAACTAGTGTATATAAAATAACGCATGTTTAATCATACCCTATGATTTATCACTCCACCACCAACGCTAAAATTATTAGTCTAAAAACCCTTTTTATCTGCAAAAGTAACATTTTTTTCCCTTTTTTTAAATACATATCTCTCTCTCTGTTTGACTTTAAAAGATAAAACTCCATCGACACTAAGCTAAGCTAACACATCTTGTCTGATAGTATTGAGTTTAAAAAAAAAAAAAAATTATTATTATTAAAATTAAGCATAAAGTTGCAAACTTTAATAAACAGTTTTTGGTTCGTTCTACTTCTCCCTATTCATTTACCCTTTCAAGTGCCACTTTTTCTTCCTAAATCCTCTCTCTCTCTCTCTCCGTTCCCGAGAAAAGCAAGAAAAAAAAAGCTTCAATCTCAAATCTTTCAGTAGCTACAAAAGAAAAGGGATGCTCTTCTTCTGAGAGAGAGAGAGAGAGAGAGAGAGAGAGAGAGTGAGAGAGATGGGAGGGGTGACGTCATCAGTAGCGGCGAAGTTCGCGTTTTTCCCGCCGAGCCCGTCGTCTTACAAGCTGGTGTACGATGAACTGACCGGACTTGTTCTGATGAGCCCATTTCCTCACCGTGAAAACGTAGAAATCCTTAAGCTACCTACACGTAGAGGAACAGAGATCGTGGCTATGTACGTTAGACATCCCATGGCTACCTCTACTCTGCTTTATTCCCATGGCAACGCCGCCGATCTGGGTCAGATGTATGAGCTCTTCATCGAATTGAGCATCCATCTTAAGGTTAATCTCATGGGGTATGTTGTTCAAAGTTTCAGTCTTTATCTTTTAGATAGCTCTGATGATGATTTGCTCCTCTTGTCTGATATTGTGTTCTGTTTTTGTGATGTTTGTATCTTGTGGATAATGGATATGATCAAAATATTCATAGACTTTTTTTTTTTTTTTTTTTAATTGGCTATTAGGAATTTTTCTATCTGGTCCCATGTTGTGGATTTTTGTATTAATGGTGTTTTTTTGATAAGTCAAATCGGATTAATTTGGTGATTTTCTTATTCTGGCTACATGGTTTAATTTGAAGATTTATGAATCCTTCTTGGTTTCATCTGATTCACTGTTTCATTGTTCGTTTGAGTTACAAGATATTTTGAAGGCTTATGATTTTGCTCCATATCTAAGTATTTTCTTGACAGCTTTTTTTATGTTTCAGATTGTGTTTTTTAGTCCACAATATTAAATTATGAACATATGCAAAATCCTTGATAACATTAGAAAAAACCAAAAGAACTTCAGATCCCTTCATAGCTTGATTCATTATATAAATGTTGCTTCTCTGCTTTGGTATTTTGCAGGTATGATTACTCCGGGTATGGACAATCTACTGGAAAGGTTTGTCTTTTGGAATATCAACAAGAAAATATTAATGGCTTTTAAACCCATTCGAGTAAAAAGAGTAAATAAACTGAACCTTGCTTTCGTGTGACTGACTGCAGCCGAGTGAGCACCATACATATGCTGATACTGAAGCTGCTTATAAATGTCTTGAAGAAACCTATGGAGCAAAACAGGAAGACATTATCCTTTATGGCCAATCCGTTGGAAGTGGACCTACGTTAGACCTCGCTGCTCGATTGCCTCAGTTAAGAGCTGTGGTTCTCCATAGCCCCATTCTTTCGGGTCTTAGAGTTATGTATCCAGTGAAGAAGACATACTGGTTTGACATCTACAAGGTAATATAGATATCTCATTCTTTGAAGGATTGTTTCCTTTTATTAAGCATCTCTCTCTATCTTTATGTACTTTTGCAGAATATAGACAAAATCCCACTTGTGAATTGCCCTGTTCTCATCGTTCATGTGAGTTCCTCATTCATGTCTCTCTGTTTTTATTTTTCCCTTTTCCGGAACCGAGTGGTCTATAACTACAACTCTCTGGTTGTTCTTCTTGTTGTTGCAGGGAACTTGTGATGAAGTTGTTGACTGTTCCCATGGAAAACAACTATGGGAACTCTCTAAAGAGAAATATGAGCCGCTTTGGCTCGAAGGTGGTAACCACTGTGATCTTGAACACTATCCTGAATACATTAAACACCTCAAGAAGTTCATCACAACCGTGGAGAGATCTCTCTCCTCAAGGGCAAGCACGGGTCAATCAGAAAACAACAGCAGCGATTTGGAAATGCCGAGGCAGAGCGTAGATAGAAGAGAGAAGCCGAGGCAAAGCGTCGATAGAAGGGAGAAAGAGAAACCTCCAAAAGGTCCGTCGAAGAAGAGTAAGCTGAGAATCACTTTCGAGCAGCACTTGGATCGGACTAGGAGGAGCGTTGACTACCATGAAAAGGCAAGGAAGAGCGTTGACCATCATCATCATCAGAATCATCATCAGATTGAGAGAGGAAGGAAGAGTGTTGATAGATTGGATAGAGTACGGTCCGAGTAAACCGGTGAAATCTACCCCCACACGTACGTACATAAGTTTGTTACAGAACAAGAACATTTTGATCTTGATCTTGATTTCGATTCTAATGTTTTATGTTATTTTTGTTTTGATTGTGAGTTATATTTTGTAGTTTATTTTGGTGTGAATTGTTCTTGAATGGTGAAAGCTTCAATCTTAAGCAAACAATTGAGAGAAATTAGGCCTCTACAATAACCACTGCTACTTCATTTATTTGATGGCACAACTTTTATTACTCATAATATCATGATTGGTTTAAATTAATTTGAATGTCATCATTCTTACGGTTAATCTTATAGTTAATATGGAGCATGGTTGGCCACTTTGTTGTAAATCACGTGGATTTATTAGATGACACAATCCGTTTTTTTCAGTAGATTACGAGACTAATGAAAAGCTTTAGTTAGAGTAGAGAAACAAGAAAACATTTCACAGAAATAAAAACAACACTGCACATCTAACAATGAATACAACAATATTAGATGCAATTCATAACATAAACAAAAAGATCGAATTATTAAAGAGATGTTGTTTGTTTTCTAACTCTGTCAGAACATTAACAAATGTCTTCGAAACCCACTTCCCCATAAAACTTGACCATGCAGGAATTTCTATGTTTTGGGCCTTTTGTTATGACTTGTGTCAGTTGTGTGTGTTGCTGTTATGTATATCTCTTCTGTGCAGCCAAATATTGGGGTTTTTATTTGGGTTTTGTTTGAAAGTAGTGAACTCTTTAAGATTGCCCAAAATGTTTTTTTTTGAGATTCTAATATTCTGCAATAAAATCAAACAAAAGTGATAATCTCAATCTCAGCTACTACTAATATTAGTTTTTGTTTTAATTGTGTGAAAGCTAGTTTAAAAATAGAAGAACTGGTTTTTATTTTCAAGTCATCTTTTTATGTTTTCTTAAAATGGTCTATTTTAGCCTAATTTTAAAAAATACTTTCTAAAAGTAGATACAAAAATCATCTTTTCTCTCATATCCATCAATTTTCCTAACTTTTCTCATCTTCAAAAACATATAAATTCACTCTAAAATGTCGTATTTTTACTACATTCTAAAGCTTTTGCAGTATTTCTCCGTATAACTAAAAAAAGCAAAAAAAAAAAATAACAATAAAAAATACTGCTTAGTTTTTAGAATATCCTCCTTTTAATCTCAATAAAAAAATTTAAAAAAAAAAATGGCACGTCAATTTATCGTTTTGGCTCTATTGGCTTTAATCATCGCCACTGCTTTCGCAGCTGACGCTCCTTCTGCCTCTCCAAAAAAATCTCCATCACCCACTACTGCACCAACCAAAGCTCCTGCAGCCCCAACCAAAGCTCCTGCAGCCCCAACCAAGGCCCCTGCATCACCAACTAAGGCTCCGGCAACCGCACCTAAGTCATCTTCGGGCTCTTCTCCCAAAGCATCTTCTCCTGCTGCTGAAGGACCCGTTTCCGATGATGACTACAGTGCTTCCAGTCCTAGTGACTCTGAGGCACCTACCTCCTCCCCACCGTCACCCACCCCTGATAGTAGTGCTGCTGATGGACCAAGCGACGGACCTAGTGCAGAGTCACCTTCAAGCGATGCTGTGACAACTGCCAAATTTTCCGTTGTCGGTATAATCGCCACCGTTGGCTTCTTCTTCTTTTCTTTCTAAGTTAAATCATCCACGTTTTTGTTTGGATAGATAAGAGTTTTGTATAATCTTTTGAATTGTGGCTGAATAATTATTTTATATATACGCTTATAAATCGAGATTAATTGGAGTTAATATAAACTTAATTTCATAATGAAATTTTGTTAGAACAAATTTTTTCATACTTTGTTTAATAAAATTAAATTTTGTGGAACTACTTTTGTTGTCTTTTTTTTTAATGTACACTAAGTATATATTTTGTCTTGAATAAAATATCTATTTCATTTCATAAGATGTTTTGAATGAATGTGAAGATATTATAAATGGTTTTAATGGTTATTTTCTTCATTTTCATTTGATTTTTTTTGACTAAAATTAATCTATTTAAATTGAGATCATCAAATTAATAGATAGTTTTGATGTTACAATTAAATTGATCTTTTTTTTATGAATTAGATTGATCCAATCCATAAAAAAAACAAATAAGATTAAAATGTTTCACAGAAATTTGAAAAATAATAATAAATTATATTGTCCTATTTAGGGAGTGATTTAGAAGTTTCTATAAAAAAATTAGTATATTTTTATGATCAGCCATAAAATATTTGTATATATGTTATTATAAGAAGTGCAAACCT
Source organism: Camelina sativa (assembly GCF_000633955.1). Lineage (NCBI taxonomy): Eukaryota > Viridiplantae > Streptophyta > Magnoliopsida > Brassicales > Brassicaceae > Camelina > Camelina sativa. The sequence continues at coordinate 6,498,465 of NC_025704.1, read as the reverse complement.
ATATAAAATATGGGAAAAATATCGAACTTTGCAAAAATTGTGAAAAAGCATCAACTTTGAATATGTTGAAATAAATCTCCAATTTTTATTGACTTTCTAGTTTAATTATAAACTTTTGTTGATTTTGCCAAATAAGGCACCTCGTTAAATCATATAACAGAATAAATTAACGGGATTAAATATCTGTTAAGAGATTTTGTTAAATCATAAAACGACATCGTTTTGAATTTTTTAAAAAGCTACAAAAATGGGATTTAAACCGCTTATCTCTAGGTAGAAATTAATGTGTTTTAACCGACTGAACTTAAATGTTTATTTGACATTGGTACACAAATACATTTGGTTATCCATCCTATGTTGCCTAGAGTCTTCTTCTTCAACTTGGTTGTATTCACCAAGCTGACTCAAATCCCTTGATTAGTTTCTTAATCTTCCAAATCTCAATGTTCATATTCGATTATTCTGCCATTTTTTTGCATCTCTCGAGGTCGGAAATGGAGAAGGAGAAATCAAAACTAAATCCTCGACTACCCAAAAGTACAAAGTCAAAGCAAATTTGAAAAAAAATGAGTACTTTGAACAACGTAAATTTCATATCCAAATCAAATTAGGGTTTCAACTGAAGTAAAGATCAAAACTTTTAATAAATACGAGTACGGCGAACAGAGTGAATCGATTATGCAAAGAGATTGAAACCGCAGCAATATTGAGTGCTCCTTTCACCGTGTTAATGGAGATTACGGTGACTTTCCTAATTTGGAGAAGAAAACTCAAGCGACACACAATAGAAATAATTAAATGCGTTTGTGAACTAAAACCAATAAAACACTTTAGCTTAGCTGGCTCCTTCTCGTCTTTTCTGCCTAGAGATAAGCGGTTCGAATCGTTTTATGATTTAAACAGAATCTCTTTACAGATATTTAATCCTATTAATTTATTCTCTTATATGATTTAACAAGATGCCTTATTTGGCAAAGTCAACAAAAATTTATGATTAAACTAGAAAGTCAATAAAAATAAGAGATTTATTTCAATACATCCCTTATTTGGCAAAGTCAACAAAAATTTATGATTAAACTAGAAAGTCAATAAAAATAAGAGATTTATTTCAATACATCCAAAATTGATGCTTTTTCACCGCTTTTGCAAAGTTCAGATTTTTTATGATATTTTTCCCTATAAAATATTAGAATAAAAAGAACCAAAAGTGTTAAATAGAAATAATTAGTCAATGGAGGAGTAGGACCTATAAGAATTGCTCTATTTCCCGTGTATGATTCGCTCTAATTGGTTCCTTCTCTCTCCCACACCTTTTTTTTTGTTCATGCTAACGTCAGTGTCTTATTAAATGGATCATCTTATTTATCCTTGTAACTCCAAAATTTGCGTAGGTTTTACTTCTCCCTGTAAATTACTAGTCAAATCTAGCAATTATTAACAAGATTGTTTCAAAAGGCTATTATTATATCTTTTCTTTCTATTCTAGACTTATCTTTCTTTTTTTTTTCAAACTTTTCTACACTTATCTTCTCAAAACAAAAAAAATCCATACACAATTTGTCATGCCCATTTCTTGTTGTTTTTTTTTTCTAAAAAAACTGTGAATAGCAATATATCAACATTGTTCTACTTAACTACGGAATTCACTTTTTGAAGGACAAAAAAAAAAGAAAAAGAAAGTGTCCCCTAATGCATTTAAAAATATTCTACAGTAGGGTTTAAATTCAAAACTGAACCCATCTAAATTTATGAAAATAAATGACGTTGCAGCCAAAGCCTTAAAAGAAAGAAAATGTATAGAACCTTTTTTTGGTTTCACGTCAACATTATAAAAAAAAAAAGAAGATCTAATTCCATCGAAAGGTGTCATCAAAAGACAGCAATAGTTCAGGATGCTACTGTACTATATACCACCACTTCATTTGTCTTTGCTGTCGGTGCTCTAGCAAATTGACGATAAACCCATCTTCATATTATATAGCTCCCCTTCACAAACCTCATAAATGAATGTGGGTTCTGCACACCCAAAAAAAAAAAAAAGAGAAGTAGGTTCTTAATTCTATTTTTAATTTGCTTTGTCAATTTATGAACTGGATTCGAGTTTTGAAAAGTACTTCAGTTTCATAATCCTCTTGCGCTCTCGATTACACCGTGGAATAAAATTAATAATAATGCAATATGCTATATCTTCTTTTCACTGACGGATAAAAGTGGAAAGATATTTATATCACTTTAATATATATATTTCCCGTTTGCCCAAAAAAAAAAAAAGTTGTATATATTACCCATCAATATTGTCTCGAAAAACCTCATCATAGTTAATCACACTTGTTTTGGTGTCAACCTCATTTTTAATTTCAATTAACATGCAAATGTAAACTTAATACGAATGTTGGGGACATATATAATAACTAGATTCGGACCCGCACATACGTGCGGGGTTGATTTTAAAAACTAAATTTACTAACACATTTATAATTTATTACGTACATGCGGATTATGTTTGTAAACATATTTTTAATAAATGTTATTAACATTCATAATCCAAACTTTTTTTGTATCAGTTTAGTATTTGATTTATTTTTAATTCGGTTTAGACAAAAAAATGATCAAATTTGTTTTTGTTATCAGTAAAAACAATTATATTAAAAAATAGTAATAGAAAGATGGTATGTCTAATTTAGGACATAAAATCTATCAAGTCCTGTATATGTTTCATAACTATGGTTGATTTTTTTTTTATCTATTATAGAACATAGTTTAATGTTTTTTCTTTTTCTTTTGAATATTTTTTTGACATTTTTGTGTTAGATAAATTGAAAAATATGTTACATAATATATTGGAAGCATTAATTTATTTTAATTCTAACATGATCCTGGATTTTGATTTTTGAAAATTTTTAATCTCATCTTATTCCTTCTTCCATCCCGTTTCCGTCCCATTATTCTTTTTTCATTTCCTCAAAATCATGTTCCTACAAATTTAGCACACAAACATGTAATAGTTTGATTCAAAACAAAATAAAGTATTTGATGAAGAAAAATAATTTCTTTGAAACATTCAGTTAATAGAATCACACATACATGCCTTGTCAGTTAACATTCTTTTATCTCTTGTTTT